>NC_050523.1:20701637-20703746 GCF_002922805.2 Oryzias melastigma | reverse complement strand
GGGGAAAGAGAGACACCGAGCTGACCAGTTAATAGCAGGATTGTGCCTCTCTAGCCAGGGAAGGCCCAATATGACTGGGCAGCGAGGATGTGACAATGGTAAAAAACCTGATAGTTTCATGGTGGTCCGGACACGTGATGAGTCTGACATCCTGTGTTATGAATTGGATCTGTCCTGAACCCAGGGGTCGGCCATCAAGGGCTGAGACTGCTACTTGTGCATTACAGGTCAGAAGAGGCATTTTGTGAGTGCGGGCAAAGGTTAGATCAACAAAATTGCCAGCAGCGCCTGAATCTATCATAGCCAGTGTTTGTACAGGGTTATTATGCACATATAGGATCACAGGAACTTCAAAAGTCATTGGTGGATCGCTTACCGAGAAGCGGCGTGGAGGTCGGGTGGGACAGGTGGCTCGGAGGTGTCCTGGTTGACCACAATAAAGACATAAGTTCTCACGCCGCCGCCTCTCACGTTCAGCAGGGGTCAGTTGTGTCGAACCCAGGTGCATGGGCTCAGGATCAGATGTTTGGGAGGGACGGAGTGGTGATCGGTGAGGTGAAAAGGAACGAGGAGCAGAGAGACGTGGGCGCCGAGACCGCATCAGATTGTCCAATCGGATGGCTAGCTGGATGAAAGCCTCCAGGCCCAGACCTTCATCACGACAGGCCAGCTCCCTCTGCATTTCACCTGAGAGTCCACGCCGGAAAAGCCTCTTCAGAGTGTCCGGAGTACAATCCGTCCGGGCCGCCAGAGTTCGAAACTTTAAAGAATATGATGCGACCGTGTCTCTTCCCTGGGTTAGTTCCATAAGGTGGTCACCAGGGTCTTTACCATCTGCAGAATGGTGGAAGACCTCACGAAGCTGCTGGGTGAATGCGGCATAAGAGTCAAACGGGATCGCTCCTCCTGCCCACATGGCTGACATCCACTCAAGGGCCTCGCCAGTGAGAAGCGAGCACAGGAAGGACACCTTAGCTTCCTCAGTGGAGTAGAGGTGGGGCTGCTGCCGCAGATACAAGTCACATTGCATCAGGAACCCACGACACAGTTCAGGCCTCCCGTTGAATTTATCTGGGAGTGAAAGCCTGGGACCTCCCATAGCACCATTAGCATGATCCAGCGGTGCCATGTCTGCAGGAGGGCGTGGAGCTGCGACGTTTGGGACCAGCCCTGGTGGAGTGACATTGGCATTCTGGCCAGTTTGCAGATGAGTCATTATGGCCTCGGTGGCTGCAGTTTGCCGCTGGAGTTGGTGTCCATGCTCGAGCAGCATAGCGGCGAAGCTTGCTGGGTCGGAAGGGCTAGGAACCCCAGCTGCTGGATCCATGTCTGGCGAAGTATTCTGTAACAAGGAGTCAGAGGCAGTTGGATCCATATGCAGCGTTTTATTAAAGAGTTGAGGGGCAGAAGCTGGTCAGACAGGCAGAGGTCAGGCACGGCATGGAGATTTCATAGGTGAGGCAGACGGCGGTCAGAGACAGGCGAAGGTCAGGCACGGCTTGGCTTTGTCAGAGAAGAGGCAAGCGGAGGTCAAGGCCAGGCAGGAGTCGAGGCAGGTGGCTGACAGGAGAGTGTGGAGTTCAAAATAAGTCGGCAACAGTAAGGGCAGGATTCAGAGATTCAGAATAGCAGGGAGTAATACTTTGCACTGAGTTTGGCTTGGTGCTCTGGTTTTAAGCTGTGAGGGTGATTGGAGATGAGAAGCAGCTGAGGAGCTTCTGGGAGGAGCTGCAGGGGCTGATGGGAAATGCAGTGAGAAGAAAACAGGAAGTTGCTAATACTCAGGAGATTGTGTGCGGAGGGAGCCAGAGGGGGAGACAGAGAGCAACCTTCTGACAGATATGCAGCACTTTACGGTAGTGAAGTGATTACACAACGTAAATCCGCTGAGAAAAATGGCTTTGCACCATTACACAGCACTTTACCTATAGTTATGTGTTGTACTTTGGTGCAAAGCTTATATGAAATGCTACTTTTCTCTGTTTCATAATCAGCTGATTTACATGAATTTTGTAAGCAAAGACTTATAGTATGTCAAAGAGTGTGTGTTTTTAGGTGTCACTGGTAACATCTCCAGTGATGAAGGGTCAACATATGTTTTATGTTTTG
>NC_050523.1:20684922-20701478 GCF_002922805.2 Oryzias melastigma | reverse complement strand
TGTGGGAATGCCTAAGGTTTCTTCTTTTTTTCCTGACTCAGGTTTTTTTAGGAGTTTTTCCTTACCGGGAGGGAGGGTCTAAGGGCAAGGATAACCAGTTTATGTAGTCTGTTTAGTTTTTAACAATTGTTTATATTTTGAAGCCCAATGAGGCAAATCTCTTTGTGATTTTGGGCTATATAAATAAAATTGAATTGAATTGAATTGAATTGATATGCATCACTTTACGGTAGTGAAGTGATTACACAACGTAAATTCGCTGAGAAAAATGGCTTTGCACCATTACACAGCACTTTACTTTAATAATGTCTTGTACTTCGGTGCAAAGCTAATATGAAATGCTACTTTTCTCTGTGTCATAATCAGCTGATTTACATGAATTTTGTAAGCAAAGACTTATAGTATGTCAAAGAGTGTGTGTTTTTTGGTGTCACTGGTATAATCTCCAATGATGAAGGGTCAACATATGTTATATGTTTTGACATCAGGAAATCCTGAAATGTGTTAAGCCAAGCATACCAAATGGAAGAGACCAGTTTGCAGTAAATGGTTGGTGAAATTCTAAATGATTCTGCCATGCTTCTCTTGAAGCAAGTAGACCCCCCAAACCGGAAAAAGAATCTGGTGGAAGATTGGAGAAATTTCACAATTTCACTGGTGGGCAAAGGAGTCCAAGGCTAAATCTTTGTTCTCCAAGAACATGTGTCCACAAAGGTTGAGGACGAGTGAATCAAGCAGTGTCCAAAAAAGAGAGATCCAGCAACTGTGATCCACAAACTTGATCAGTTACAAAACAAAGGTTTGTAACATACAAAAACATTGACAGCAAACTGACCAGGAGAAGGAAACTGACTCAAACAGCAGTTTATAGATGCAGAGCATGAAGGAAAGAGTCTATGACAAGAGAAGAGCAGGAGTATTAAATCTATGAAGAGCCGAGAATGACCAAATTCCAGAGTCCTGAGGACAGATCGTGACATCGGAGTGATACAACTTCCTGCATCAGTAAGCTCAAGAAATGTGGTTTCTTGCTGAAAAGGACAGCAGAGCAGTTTCTTCACTAATAGAATGTTTATATCAGCGAGTAAGGAATGCATGTATTTTTCTAAGGAGCAGAAATATAGCTTTAGCGAGGCTTTTGTTTACTCTATTCTACAGAGAACGGCTTTGATAATAAAACTAAGTAGCTGGAATGCTTTTTCTGGCCAGTAGCCTACAGAAAATGAATGTTTATAGGAAACTGTCACCATTGTTCAGCGTACATTCAGAGGCACACAAACTCGAATAACTTCATGTAATGTGCAGCAGAAGTCAAGGTGAAAAAGTTTTACCTGAAGCTGCAGAAACAATACAGCAAATGCTGTCTATGTATCCATCGAGAAAGCAGTGTTAGAGATAGCCAACATGAGGTGAAGGCTTTATTGTTTTACTTAGCAAGGGTTGGGAGGAAGCCCTCCATTATGGCTCAGCCATCACTTTGTGTCAGTTTTGTTAAGCTTTAGTCATAACTGCCCTCATGGGTGGATGCGGGTTATCTGTGGACAAAAAATGGTCAGGAAATATGAAGGTTGTAAATCATTCTGTGAACCCATAGAACAAAATACTCATGCGCATTTCTGTAGCTGACAGGTCCTAGTGAACATTTTACGTGCAGCCCGACT
The DNA here is from genome assembly GCF_002922805.2 of Oryzias melastigma. Lineage (NCBI taxonomy): Eukaryota > Metazoa > Chordata > Actinopteri > Beloniformes > Adrianichthyidae > Oryzias > Oryzias melastigma. Next base: position 20,699,817 of record NC_050523.1, on the reverse strand, counting down.
GTTAAGAAATTGAGGAAATTAGACAATCAGAGTGTGGTTTGTGTGGACATTTTACAGACATCTAGAGTCTCCAAATATCATGCTGATGCGGCTAAACAAGCGAGAATCCTACGCAAGAGGAAACAGATCCATTCAACATGGGTCCAGAACTCCAGAATCTTTGTCAAACCACTCGGACCACCGGACCTGACGAAGCCTCTGGAAATAAAACCTATGAACAACTTTGAGGACCTTTAATTCAAGCAGAATAAATGTGAAATGTGAACTCAACAAATCGCTGAATGTGAACTTTGACCTGATTCTTAACTGCAGAACTTGAGCACAATTCCCTTAAAATGGGACCTTCACAGTCTCGTAGTCATAACAACGAAGAACGATTACGTGGCCTTAAACTTGTTCCTAACTGTGATGTAGCACTGATTCTGCTCAAATTTTCTTTTCGACTTATTATTATTATTATTATTTGTATTATTATAATCATTCTTTGATGAAAACAATCTGCACAACTATCTTTTTGGATGAGAATATTTTGATTTTTTTTCTCCATTAACTAATGAAGATGATTTTTACTTATTACTTTTTGTATTATTATAATAATTCTTTGATGAATAGAATCTGCACAAATTTTACTACATCACTGATATTAACGATCCTTTACCTGAATCTATTATTGTAGAGTATAAATATTTGATATTAAGTCCTGAACCGGATATTGATAATTCATGTAGAGAAAATGGTATGGTTGAGTCGGGGTGGGATTATATAAGTTCAAGCGATCAACTTGTGATTCATTATGTGATATGTTTTTTCATGTATTATTACCTGATTGCTTGAAATAAACCATTTCATTCATTCATTCAGAGTGTTGTGTTTGAGCACGGTTTGACAGCATCATCCATACGTCAAGTGTTTGCAACTGACATTAGCCTTACAAATGCTTCATGATACACTTAACCACGTGCACGACAATGGTACGCTCCATTTACATAACCTCTCTTGAGGTGGCTGAATGAGACTCAAAGGGAACTGGACGACACACCTGCGCTCCCCTTAAGACCATGCCCTTCTGTTGACGACCCTCCATGGGCCCAGGCAAACCAAAAATCCACATCACAGGTCAATCCCCCCTGTGTATATGACTTGTGCGTAAGTCACACATTTATATAGGGGTTGACCTGTACAAGTGCTGCATGTTTGTGGGTTGTTCGGACTGGTGGAGGATTGTAAAGAGGTGTGGCTCCATCTTTAAGGGAGTTCCCTCAAGATTCTTCAGACCACCTTAATGGAGCATACTATTGTCATGTGTGTGGTAGGTGTATGGTGAAGTATTTGTAAGGATAATTTAAATTACACACACTCATGATGTACAAGTGATTGTATTGTAGAGCACCTAACGGGCGCTCATGGAGAGTTCACTTATTACTTACAGTGTCACTCCAGCTATATACTTCTTTCAACTGTAGAATAGTTCCCAGTAAAGTTTAAATTATACATTTTGCAATTTTTAGTCAAAATCAAAAATGCCTTTGTCATTTTTCAAGACATATTTTTTGAGCAGTAGCAGTAGCTCTTTAGAAATACAATTCTTGTTGTTGGGACTGTTGACACAGAGCAACCTGGCTTCCTTTCGCTGAGAGCTCCGTACATGTGCTGATGCACGAGCTTATAGTCTCAAGCTAACATTAGCGGAGCATTTTCTAGCACCCGGTTTTCTGATTCAATGAAATATGAATTGAGAAAAACTCAGAAATGCAGTTTTAATCCTAAACTCTTCTATATAGACCCTCTTTTATGATAAAAATGCTACAAGAACACGTTGAAAACACTAAAAAGACGATTTTCACTGGAGTGGGTCTTTAGACAGTAATGCTGTTTAAATGTTTGCTACGACCTGTGGCCCGCAGCATGCCCGTAGAAAAAATGTGCATGAACATTTTCGCTTTACAGGTTGACCAACAGGTCAAGTATCGTGCAGGCCACCTGCATGCTCTGTTCACACTTGCCCATTTTCCCCCCACACAGTCTTTATCCACCTGTAAGGGCAGTTGTGACTCAGGTAAAAGGCTTTAGGCAAAAAGAGATAATTAAAGCAGTAAAGATTCATTTACAGCACTTATACTGAATCCATGTTTTGAACTAAGGCAAACTGAAAAAAAAAAACACTTTAAAGAAATGTTTGTGTTTAAAATAGCTTTTAAACTGCATGATAGACTTCTAAACCCTGAAACCATCATCTCTGCGTGTTTGTGAGTGCATGTGTTTAATTCAGCAACACTTTCATTTATTCAACACCCAGTCTCTTGACTCCGAATTTGGACGCCAGCACCCAACATCGGTTTACACAATGCCTGAGCCAAACATGAGAAGTTGACAGTGAACACAACTTTACCATCCAAGAGAGGCCTGACAACACTATGTTTATTGTTGAATAATATTACAAGATTAAACATTAAAGTCGCAGACAACGGAGTAACAAACTCATTCGTGCATCCCAAACTTTTATTTTGGAGCGGTGACCTCTCTTTCACTCACCTGACTTTGGCTTTTCAAAAAGTCTTAGCCAGCCCGCCTGCACTGATTTAAAGCCAAAGTGTTTCATGATGGCACACCAGTTAAAGCAATCCATGCTGCATTATTGAACACTGCTCTCAGACCTGTCTCATTAAGGATCCTGGCTTTTAATATGAGGCTTTAAGTGACAGATCTGCTGCCAGGTTAGGACCAAACGGAAGGACTGATCTTTAGTTTCTGCTCCAGCATCTTGCTAACCTGGCAAAACAAATTCCTCTTTAATCCAGATGAGATTTTTTTTTCTTTGTACTGATTTAGTGTGTTTGTGTAAAGTGATGTGACTTGTTAGTAAAATTTTCCTTGTTTGTTTACTACCTAAACCATCCTTAGAATTTATTCAAATAAACGTAACGATGAGATTTATCACAGCACTTTTAGAAAATCTTTATTTTAAAACTGTGACATTTTTGGATGCCATAGATGTTGGAATCTGTCGTTAGACACAAAACCAGTGGAGATTAATAATGTATGTTTAGAGCAATTTGACAGTTTAGTGATTTTCTAAATAATAAAGAAAGAAAAGCATTTATCCTCCTGCTCTGATTCATTCAGCTCACATGCTGAGGTTTCAGCTCACTTACTTTAGATTAAATCTACCATTCTGTCACATTAAAAGCCCTCACAAACTAAATGCAGCCCAGTGTGTGGCCTTATTTAAAGATCACAATCAGACGTGCAAAAACCAGGCTTCAGCGTAGCATAGATTAGAAGCTGAATGACGGGGAAAAAATTACCTTATTGTTGTGGAGTCTTTTATTAAAGACCCACTCTGATGAAAATCGTGTTTTTAACATGTTTTTTTCCTCATAATGGAGGACATATGTAAAGAAAACCAATGTAATTCTTAAGTGTTTGATTATTCAAATCGCGGTGAATCAACTGCAGACAAAAATAAAATAAAACTTTGTCTGAAAAAGAGGTTTTTTGTTATGTAAAAAATATATGCTTGCTATACATTCCATTGTGATGGATCCACTAGCAGACAAATAGATCCATGTACGGCTTTTTTCTCATCTGAGCTGCAGCCTTGCTCAAGACTGTATGGCTTTAGCTCCAATATTGATCACCATATCTGTTGCTCCTGTAATGTTAGGTTGGGCTGTAAGCTAGCGGGAGAGCATGTAAACGAATGGATGAGGGGAAATGAGATTCTTTCTCCTTACGCCTGCAGTCTGTCTCACAATTTAGAGGCAGATTTCGAATGAACTCCTGCCGCTCTGCAGAAACTATGTCCTAGAAAACAACACAAGTTTCTTGATTTTCTCAAAAAGAGAATAATCATAATTTAAAGACCACTGGGAACGCTTTGAAAATAGACCAAATGATGATCTGAGTGCAACATTAATCATGTTTGGTAGACAATTAAAAAAAATGTTAATAATTTTAAGAAATATATATGTTCCAACAAAAGATTGATCTTCTGTCTCCTCGTCTTCCAAAAAAAAAAAAAAAAAACTCCAGAAAAAGATGTCAACAGTTTTTTTCAGTGCATGTGTGTACATGTACACATGAGTATGTGTACATGTACACACAAAGAACTCGAACAGTATTTGTCAGTCACACATTCTGTGTCGTCCCACTTAAAACGATGAGGAAATGTAATTTTACTGATCTACAATAGAGAAATTCATCTGCTTTGAAACCTAAATAGAACACTACACCTGTTATAGATCAATTCTCTTTTGTTTACTCAGTTAAATAGTAATTTTGTTTTGAATGTTTGGCCATAATAAACAAGAAGGAAAAGTTATCATGCAGAGTCACGCAGGAAACAGCCAGCGGTGGTTATTATCTCATTTATCCAATCAGTAATTTCTGTTTTCTCCTCCTGTCAATCAATGAGGAGAGTCTGTCGATCAATCCAGCAAAAACCATTAAAGAGTTCTCAATTCCGTAAAAACATGTTTAAAGTTATGAGCGAGGATGTGGTATTTATTTATGGTAAAAGAACAGAAAGCTGTTGCATTAAACATATTACAGTAAAATATTTTTTACAGTCTTCCTTTGCTATACTCCTAATTTTTACTATAAACATTTATTTACCCTTTAAAAATACAGTGTAACACTGTAAAATCAGCAAAGACATACATACATTTTTACACTAGAAAACTGCCAGCTGAAGTTGCCAGAATTTTACCGTCACATATACTGTGGTACTTCTTATTATGTCACGCTTAAAATAATTACTATTGCTATATTTTACAGTTTTTTTGTTGATATTTGGATCATAATTTTACTGTAGGAATATCAAACTTATCCCATAAAATTCTAGTCTCAGTCTACAAATTTAACAAAGACGTACATTCATTTTCTATTTTTATCAGTAAAAACTAAAAGCTGAGGTTGCCAAGATTCAAATTTAATGGTTACATGTTTTCAGCAAGAAATTGTTGCATATTTTATCATTTGGATCATTATTTTTATGATGCTATTTTTTGTTTTTATTGTATATTATTAGATAATTTACAACTAAAAACCCTAAATTTTACATGCAGTCACTATTTGGCAGTACAAAACATGGTAGACATTTTTTATATAATAACATTTATTGTTTTGGGACATTTATGACTTTGATGAAATTATAAATTATCATTTTCTTTTTATGATTTTACAGTTTTTTTGTAAAAATGAGTGAAATTATTTACAGTGCAAGGAGCAATTATGATTTTAATGTCAATTATACTTATAAAACATTTAAGAAGTTGAAAGCTAAAAACAGTCCATCCATATTAAATGTAATGAATCTCACAATATGATGTGTTTTATTGGCCATTTGATATCAGAGTCCTATTTAAGGATTTCTAGCAATCTACTTGTAACTCTCTCCACCTTTCTGCATGGTGCCTCCCAAACTTCCACCAAACCTCCTGCCGGCTCTCTTAAGCAAAAACATGCCGGGAGTAAAAGGCTTTTAAGGTCATCGTCTGAGTCATGGGGGTATTATGGAGGAAAGATGAAAACGCAAATATTGGACCAGAGAAATAAGCCTTGACTACTCATATGCCGAAAGGGAAAAATGAAATCCCCATCAAAATCAAAGTCAGCAAAGTTTTGGCTTGCAGTTAATTAGAAACCAGAGAGCAGGCTTTAAATAAAAAATAAACAAAATTAAAGTATGCATTGCTCGTGGGAAATATCAAATCATGTTGTCAATTTGCATGCCAGGCAATAATCAGATGTAAGCTAATTTTTTTAAGCAACATTTATTCTGTTGATGCCTTCGAAGTTTCATGTTCAGCATCCTGTGCTGTGTAACTGTGATGCTAACTGGTACAGTTAAAGCTTTCAGGCACTAGCCCAAGAAATTACAAGCCCCCAGGGGTCCATACTTTACTCACAGAGGAGTTGGTAGTGACGCGTTTACCGCTCACAGCTTCCCACAGCCAACCATAACAAATGTCACATTAGCCCCAAGTTCAAGTTTTGGCCTTAACTCCTGCGCTGGTTCAAAAATCTAATCCGAGCAACTCATGAGGCAGGAGTCTGAAGTCAGGCGGGACATATTTAAGTCAAAGTGACTCCCACACCCCAAAGCCAGAAAAAGATTTAGAAATTTCATCAGTTTATCTGCTTGGATGACCAGTTTGCCACATTTAGCAGACTTCTGCATCACTGAGAATCTCATTCAGCAGCTCAACAGAAGTGGGAGAAGCACACTGACCTGCCAAATGAGGGGGGCAAGTGACGATCACGGCCTTGCACAGGAAGGTGTCGCTGGATGTCATCACTTTGGCCCATTCTGCATCCTGTTTAAACATTTACAAACACACAAAAAAGGAGCTTTGAAGTGGGTTGCTCCATTTTCTCAATGATTTTTCTTTTTTTTGCAAAGCACAGAAAGAAACTTCCCAACTGATCTGTCAAAAGTGAAGTTTGATTTGAATAATTCTTGTATTACTATTTTATTAGAATATAATATAATTATCTACTATTCTTAGAACTTGCTTACGTCAGAATACTAATCTGTATTTGGTGAAATGTTGAACAAAAGTACTTCTCAGCATTCAGAGCCGTGTCAGTGTTGGAGCTCATTGTCATCAAGCAAGAGGCCGAGTTCATGCCGAGCATCACGGAGACTAATGCACGCTCACAACAGGTTTTCATTGAAATCACATATCTGCAAACGGGACATGTTCTGTGTGTAGGAGAAGTACGGTGGCCCTGAAGTGCAAATCATTTCAAGTAATCTCTAAACACAAAAGGATATATTAAAGATCACAATGATAGCAAGAAAATCAAAATAAAAAACATTACATTTTAGAAAACAAAAAAATATTCCAGAAAACAAAACATAATTTAAAAAAAAAAATAAAGCAAATGAAATAAAAATGAAACATTTCCCGAAACAAAAGTAATTTCCAGAAATGAAGCTGAAATGGAAAAAAAAAACAAGCACAAGAATCCAGAAGAGGTCGGAACTGTGGGATATCATACACACCTCATGCAAAACAACTTTTGGTTGAAAATTTTGGGTGTCTTTGTAATTGTTTAGTCCTTAAAAATCGTTAAATAAGTTAAAAAAAGTAACATTAAAAAAATAAATAAATAAAAGGCCAGTGACTTTGTACCTGTTTATAGTTACAACAGCGTTAGAACTGACCTGTCCTCAAGAGGTGACCTTATTTATGTCTGTGTAATACTTTGTTTTCCCACTGTACACTAACACAAATGAAAATGTAAATAAATAAAGTTTTTTGTTGATATGATGGACACAAGTCTTCATCCAATCAGTGATGTCTTCTAATCCCTACTTTTTCTTTTGTTTAATTTTTAACATTTCGTATTGATATCTGTAAATTATTTTTTATTTTCTAAAATGTTTCCTTATTTTTTTTCTTAATTTTGTTTTTTCATTTCTTAATGGTAAAGTTGTTTTTTTTATTATTTGTTTTGCTTTTTTGTGATCTTCTATGATTTGTTGATGAGATTTCCATTTCAGGGCCACTGAAAAGAAATAAGAGGAAAAATCTACACATAAATTCAAACAGAAACCACAAACAAATCAATGATTTTTGTGTTTCATGCTGACAATCATTTTGACTTTTTCAGACGTTGTGCCATACAAACTAAAAAAAATAAAATTTTTTAGTAGTTAACACTTTACTTCAGTGACTACCCTTATACTTGCACAGTTCTCATCAGCTCTCATACTTACAGTATTCTCATTAATAACTTAAATGCAAAGATATCACAGTCTCTATTTTGGGTCTGAAGACCTACTGACACACGTCTGAGTCAATCATAGTTCACCTGCAGCTCTCAGTTCAGAATCTACAGAAGTTTTGCTTTTTAAAGATTTTTTTCAGGCTAAATGTGTCATACATTGAACAGAATTATGATTTATATGAAGGTTATTGGGACCATTTATAGGAAGCAGGAGTATAAGGAAGCTTTGGCATCCCTGTTAGAGTTGTCTGCTTCTTTTCTTTAGTTGTGTTTGGGAAACCGAGGCCCGATCCTGTGAGAAGAAAGTGTTACACGTGTGTTCAACAATGAGTACATCAGTTTCGTCCAGGGCGACTCCTTAAATGTGACAAACTGTCATGTCTAATTCCCATTTTCTGTCCTGTACTCCAATAATGTATAGTCTGAAGCTGACAACCCCCGTGTCGGCCCCTGCATTACTCTGTGTTACATAATGGATTAAAAAATTATGCTTCACTCATTTAAATGTGAGTGGCTCAGTAGTGCACGCTCTGAACTCATTAATCTTCCAAAGGTTCTGCATGGTTCTGAATTTTCTAGCACACAAATGAAACTGGTTAGTAGTCTGCTCAGTTCATCAGATGGAGCAAAAAAAAAAAAAATCACGTTGACTTCCTGCTGCTTTCTTATACTGACATGAATGGCACGCATATAAAACAATGTATGCAGCCCATTCTGGTTGTCAGATAAATTGCACCTTAATGATCCAATGTCAGTAAACCAGAGTTTATGAAACATTCATTAAAGTTTTTCTACAACATTTTCTTCAATTAATGTGCATAATGGCAGCATTTACTCATGCTTCTACCCCCTATGATTATTATTGCCCATATTAAAACATGCTTCAGGTTTTCCAAAACAAACCTATGTTAGGCTTTTTTCTGAGAAAATTGACCTCACATGAAAAGCTTTAATGGAAATTCTGACGGATGGTGAATTTTTACCATAACAAGTTGGATACAAATTCTATAATAAAAAATAAGTCCGATAAAACCTCTAAAGAAGCCTTAGAGTCAAAACACCCCCATCTCCTTTGGTAAAGACTGTCCTGTGAATGCTACCCCACCATCTGGGACATCTTTTCGGGGTTTTAGTCTGTGCCGCTCCCCAGCTGAGGTGAGCTGTAAATTGCCTGTAGCTGTGAATGTCAGTGTGAATGTTTTTGTGTTTGCCAGCATGTGTTAGCACTTAGACAGACTGCGTAAATGTCAGAGATGTACCCTGCCTCTTGAACATTTGGAGTGACATGAGAAGTTAGAGTTTACTTAACTTTGCAGATGGTGGGTAAACAAAGGGAAAGCTTTTTGTATAAGTCTAACTCAAGTTCTTTCCAATGGAAATTGGATACGTAATAATTTCATGTTTAACAGGAAGTTTTACTGCAAGTTAAGATCGGGTCCTTTGTTCACCCTGAAGGAGATACAAATTCACGTCCACCACCTATCTTTTAAGGTGCATCAATTTGCTGTTGGATGCTTGTCCAAAAATATGTTCATAAACTCGACTCTTTGGTTATGTGGGAGGAGCTACTGGAATACATGGAAGTATTTCTAACTTTCTTTTCGCCCCTTATGTCAAACTGTCTGTTTTCCTGCTAACAGAAATGATTCAATACAAATAAACAATTATGCATGATACTGACATGATTACATATTCTTTCATACACGGTTCATGTTGTGCTCCATGTGTGACGGAGCACTCCGCACCTGCGCCTGCTGAGCGCGACCCTCCCCTCAGCCACTGTGTGCGCACTCGCCCACGCTCGCACTCAGCGCAAATGACCGTTCACGCGCAGCTTGCAGAGAAAAAAAGGCAGAGAGCTAAAGAGAGTTAATAAAAAAGAGCACGGCTTCCAGGAAGGAATCGGAAGGGAAACAGTCACAAAGCTACGTCGTCACCCATGAATGTTGTTACGGTAGATTGGTCAAAGTTGCAGTAAAGTGGCGACAAAAATATTAAGTTACAAAGTGAGCCACAAATCTTGGATTTTTACTTGAATTTGGATTAATATTTGCGGTTGCAAAACCCTGGGGGGCCAGATTTATGCAAACTTTTAAATCCGAATGAGCTGTGGGAATTTCCTAGGACGGGAGCGCAGATGAAGACCACGCAGCCGGTCCACTATGCACATTCACAACGAGCCTGCATGAAGAAATGTCATCAGCTCTGCATTTCTAAATTCAGTCAGAGGCCGAGACAAATTATTTTTTTTTTATTTTCTACAACAATGATCATATTAATGAGTTTGAATCATTTTTTTTATCCAATTCATTAAGAATCATTACATCCTTGATGCATGGAAGACACGGATGATGCTGAGAGATCAGGTTTATTTGTTGTAAAGAGATCACTCAGAGACTCTCCCAGTATGGTGAGCTACACGATCTACTGCAGGAGCTGCATCTGAATAATGGCTGCTTTCAGCAGTACTTCCGTCTATCTGTGACCCAGTTTAATGAGTATGACCAGATTCTCCTCCATTTTGGTTTTGAACTGATTGGTTGATGCAACACAAATTCTTCACTTAAGTTCATATACTTGAATTCTGGACACGCCACAAAGCTTGCAACAGGGTCCTGCCAGACTGATGCTCAAAACGCGCTGCAGAACATCTGAACGCGTCTGTACATTTACTTTACATTGAAACTGGCCTCCTCTGACGTTTAAATCACGTTCGGTGTGAACATAGAAAACAAAAATATCTGGTTGAGACACATCGAGACAAACTTCCATCAAAATGAATTAAGTTGAACCTGAATGCAGCTGTGCTTAAATGCCAGCATGCAAACTCCTTGATTCAAAAAAGGGACTTTCTCTTACTTTTATTCCAAAATTAGCACAATCCTAAATTTTTAATTAGGAAATAATTTTAAAAGTCAATTTGACAGTTTAAAAAAATATATTTAATGAGCCAAAAAACTATTGATCAAAATAATCAACTGAACTCAGAAGCATCCTTTTATTTTTTATGTATTTTTGGCTCTCGGTAATTTATTCAAGAAGCTTTTCTATGATTGATATTTAACAAACAATTTTGCTGAATGTTTTGTAATCCATTACCACAAATAGAATATAATCATGTGGATTGATCAATAGAAACGTTCACTGGCTCAAGGAAAGTCCAAATTGATATGATCCTGATCAAGAATGAGCGTTTCCAGGGTAGAAGGGATTCTCTTGGTCTGTGAACCGAAGATAAAGGGGACACTGAGGCGGAACAGACAGTGCTTTCACAGGAGTCGGCCTGTTTCTCCAGTGAGGAAGCTGTTATCTCGGAGTCACGCCTCATCAGTCCCTGAGTGAGACATTACTGTATCTACCTGCCATATGGCCGTCACAGCCGAGCCCAGCCGGACATTCTTCCACCCGACACGTTCTGCCAGACACTCCGAAAGCTGCTGGGTGCCTCCCTGTGGAGAGACAGATAACGGGCTAAAAGTTAAACTTAGAGCATGCTGGTGCCAGCTTCGGATGCCAAAAGCAAATGAGGAAGGGGCATCCTTAACAAAATAAAAGGAAACACAGAGGCAAAAGTATGTGAGGCTCTGCAATCTGGAGGAATACACATAGGAAATGAATCAGACTTAGATTTGGACTACAGAAAAGTTTCTGTGTTAAGACGGGCAGCTTTATTTTAGCAAAAACTTGGCATTTCAAGCAATAAAATACTGGGGGAAAAGTGTAAGACACATTAAAACAAAAATGAAACAGGAAGAAAGCAACAAGTTGGGGTTAGGAAGGCATGTGAGTGTGTGGTCCTTCAAAAGACTGGTAACCTATTCAGGGTGTACCTCACTTTTGCCTAACAGTAGCTGAGTTGGCGCAAGGGGTGTGTAATGACAAAAGTCTGGTGACATAATACATATCGCGTATACCGTGATATATCAAGATACCCCATGATATCCCATTATATATCACTTATATCACAAGATATATCATGATACGTGCCTGACGATACATATCACAATATATCCCAGGACTACACCAGCACAATTTTTGGCAAGTTTTTTTAAGTTGAAGATCCCTGCACGAGCCGCTGCACAACTGCATTGCTTCACTTATTTTGTACTTCTTCGTTTTGTAATTGCGGTGGGTACCTCAAGTACAAAACGAAGACTAGAGATGCTCAAAGAGTGTGCTGTGCTGCCAACCAGCGGTCGGGGGTTTATGTGAAAAACTAAAGTATGCTGTCATTTAGTCATTAGTTAGGTGTGCAGGCTCCTTAATGACTGTGCACAGGGTGGCCACATGATTCGAAAGTGTCTGCATGATCCCCACACAAACATTTCTAACAGCTCAGCTGTACACAAGGAAAAATCCAAAAGACACACCCATGTGCCACCTACTTCACCCTTATTTGTTGTTTACATGTTTGCTATGAGCTATCGCCGGCAGCATGCCCATAGAAAAAAAAATGTGCATTGACATTTTTGCCCTGTGAGTTCACAGGGTGGCCTACGATATTAACATTTGTGCAACCTTTGTGCCCTGTACAGGTTTGCCAAATTTTTGCCCTCGGACAACTGTAAGTGCAGTCGTGACTAAGACTTAAAATGAGCTTCAACCTATTTAGTTCTGATCTGGGGTTCTAAAGCTGAATTCCTCCTACAGATCTCAGAGGGTTTGTGCAACACAAAGAGATCTGACCAACAGCTAGACTCTACACCGCAGGGCTATTTAAGCTCTAGCAGAACCTTCATTACCATTAAAGGGTTACCAAACAAGGGAGTTGGAGGCAGACTCCAAAATTTGAAAATCCAGTCAGAGGGGTGGGGCTTGGGGGCTGGACTGTTACCATTACTGGAGTTGTAGATCATGACGTGGGACTTCTGAAACTTAAATGGTTTGACAAAATTCAACGGTAATACCTCAATTCAACCTGTAGGGACACAGACGGTTTTTCCATCCATCCATCTTCTTAACCGCTTTGTCCCTTTCGGGGTCGCGGGGGTGCCGGAGCCTATCTCGGCTGCTGAGGGGCGAAGGCGGGGAACACCCTGGACAGGTCGCCAGCCCGTCGCAGGGCCAGACGGTTTTTGACTTTTTTTTTCAATACGTACAAATCTGGCAATGACCAAGAGACAGTACCTTTAAAGACCATTTATAGTTTGAAAGGAAATCAAGGACCGGAGAACAGAAGTCATATTCTGCAAAAGCTGCTTTTTTCAATGCTGTTATTTGGAAGAGCAGAAAAATGACCGGAGTAGGAGTCCAGCCTGAAGGAGATTAAAAAAAATCCATCCATCCTCTAGTTTCACTGCATCCTGTACAGGGTCACGAGGGTTGCTGAAGCCTATTCCAGCTACTTTAGGGCAAAGGCAGGAACAGTTTGACTGTCTAAAGCAAGGCCACACACACACCCACACACTTTAGACAATTTAAAATCACCAATCAAACTCTGACTCAAGTGTTTGGAGGCTTCCATGGGGAGAATACACTAACTCCACACAGAGAGAATCCAGTCAAGGCCTTCTTGGTGTGAAGCAACAGTGCAAACCTCAATACCACTGTGGAGCCTACGAGAAACAACAGTCGATAGGAAAACTTACTCTTTAGTTTGGACAAGAAGCTTTGATTGACATGGAAAAAAACCCAAAAGCATTTACCTCCAGGAAATCATTAATTGAGAGTATTAATGGAAGAGTCTGTGGTACCAAAAAAAAAATCAAAATACAATTGCTAAATAAAACAAACAACAAAATGTATCATGTATATAAACACAAACAATTCATTTTATTTTTTGCTGAATAAAAAAATGAAAATAATGTTTTTTATATTTATTCACTTAAATACAAACACTTATGAAAAGCAGATTCTGAAGTGAATCAGAAAATTATTTTTAATTGATCTGATAAATTTACATCAATTGAGATTACAGTTTGATTAAAAGTCATATTTTCTTCAAAAATAAACTGGACTGTCAGTTGTTGCCTCTTCCCCCTCAGTGCACGGTGTTCCGACAGAACTCCATTACTCAGTGTAGTGAAACGCACACGTACAGTGACATATGAATCAGAGAATATTTGATTGGCTCATTCACATGTCAATTAAGTGACATATTTCACAAAGACAATGATGATTGGCTGATGACACTTTAAAAAAAAATTATCTTGTCAGTGATTTTTAAAAATCTATTATTTATGATGGCTTACAATCGTGATCGCGAATAATTAAAGTACTCGATATTTAATCATCCAAAAAAAAGTTAGCGCAACCTCTGCTGTTAAGATATTATTAATTAGATCATATTTTATTCCAGGGGTCTGCACGTTTTAACAGTAAAATATCATTTTGGGCATGTTTTCTACTGATTACAATCTAGTAGGAGCCACAAAGTCTTATTTTGATGCTGCTGTGCATTAAAAACAATATATTTTACAATAATAAATATGAATTGTCTTTCTTTTCTGGCATGAAAAAAAACAGAAATATAAAGAGAAACTAGCATTTTCTCAAAATGTGAAATTATGTTTCACATTTGACAGAAGCCCGTATGATTTCCTTTCAAAATAAAAGACATTTTGTGCCAAAGTAGGTCATAACTGTACAGCTCTGTACAACTTAAGATAATATGTGATTTAAACTCATAAAACATCAAACTTTTGCTTCATATTTGAAATCTGTGCATTCTGGAGAAAGCATAGAGCAAACTCGACCTCTCCAAGTCAGCAGGAATGTAAAAATCTTTACATATTTTATCTTCGAAGGGCAACTCAGTCATAGATTTATAAACTAAACTAATCTAAATAAAAAATAAACTATTCTTTTAATTTTCTTTAGCCACAGAGACACTATGGAGAGGTAAAAGAGCCACAAGTGGCTCCAGAGCCGCAGGTTGCAGAGCCCTGGTCTGCTTGAACATTTTTAATTCAATGAACTATAAACGACAAATATTTGTATTTTTTGCAGAAGAAATGAAATAAACCTTGAATAAAAACGTTCAAAAACTTTCTTTTTTGTCATACAAGTTTAATTGTTAAGTGTGGAAAATGCAGGGAGAGAATAAAAAAAGCAACATTTAAATTGAGTTTTATCAAGGCGGATCAGTTAAAGTAAAGCTCCTTCAGGAGTTTCGCTGTTGCCATGCTAACCGCAGTCTCTTCATTGGCTTCTCTGACG
>NC_050523.1:20665796-20684862 GCF_002922805.2 Oryzias melastigma | reverse complement strand
AATAGGGTAATTCATGAATTGTGTTTTATTACCTTTCTCACTCTCAGTCAGTTTTCATACTCCACTGCTGTTATAACAGAAGAGTCGGATGCAACACAGGTTTCATGATGAAAATGTAATACAGAGACTGAACTGTGAGTGATCAGATCATCCAAATCAAAACATTAGAGATAAAGAAAGCCGTTCTTTCACATGACGTGAGATGAGCAGGGTGTCTTAAGGGACTGAGTTTAATTGAAGTGAGGAGAGTTCTGCTTGCCCCTTCACTCTAACACAATATGCAGTCAGGGGAATGATGATTGGAGTGGTGTACCTTTATTTTGAGCTCCTGAGCACAACCGGGAGTGCTCTCCAGAAGCGCCAGCAGTCCTCCAGCTGCTGCAGCATACGTGAGGAAGAAAAGGAAGGACATCTGGGCTGGCTCGATGCCAAAGACAGATCTGCTGATCACTCCAATTTGCTCTTTTAATTCTGCAAAAGAGGGGCGGAGACGCATGCTTGCTTTCAGACACCAACCGGTTCAGAACATTTCCCAGCACAGGCGGTAGTCTTTACGGTTGTCTCATGCTGTCAAAGAAAAAAAAAACTGTTTGCTTTCCCACCACAAGAGCTCCTGTTCCACCTGAGAGGATGATCATTATCTGTAATCATCCTGTCAAATGTCGACTTCTTTCAGGGGGAAGTCAATAAACCCTGGAGAGTCTTTTCACTCGACACTAAAATCTGATCACAGCCAACAAAGTCAGAGTATTCTGCACATTTGGGTCTCAACATTTCAACAAATCCCTGTTTGTTAGGTGGATAAGTGCTTGATGGCAGGTCAAACAAAGACTTAATGATTCCTGGAGGTGAGTTTGTTACAAGTGTCACTATGAGCGTTACGGCACGAGACGGCATAATCATTCAGGTTGACGTCAGGGAACACAAAGTGTTTCTCCAATCTGTCTTTTCTTTTCAAAGCAGAGATGTGGAGGAGGAGTCTGAGGCCTCGGGGGCGGACACTGACCTGTGGTCCATGCATTTCGCTCGATGTATGTGTGGAGAGTCATGCTGTCAAGCTCCTCTGCGTTGGGAGTCTTAGAGGGATCCTGGACACACACTGATCCGCGCAGCCTTTCAATCTGAGGGCAGAGTACACACAACACTCGCACACCACAACTTATCACAGAACCAACAAGGTCTCCTGCTGATGAAGTCGACGTCTGGAGGCAAGATATCCTTTCACTGCAATCACCGCTTACTTATACGAGCAAAGGGGTTTGGACGTACTGCTTCACTTCAAAATAAGACAATAAACTCTTTAAATTGAGATTTTAAAGGAGTTTACAGGAGGGTGTGCAACTTGAGAATTCAGAGCTAATTGCCTTTTATCCTTCTATTGTGGCTTTTTAGCTTTGAAGAAAAACACAATTTTGATAAATAATGTTCATTTCTTTGAGTTAATTTTCATTCATGTTTAGATTTTTAACATGTCAGATGCATGTTCTTGTCTCCCGCTGTACAAAAGTTTCTATTTAGAAGCAAAGTTCTTAAAGTGCACTTATCATGTCATGTTTATATTCCCAAATAAAAGGAAAAGAAAGGATGATAGTGAACTAAAGTCATTTTGATCACAAAAGTTAGCATTTTCACTTATGTAAACTATAAATCTGCTGCAGCAAATCTGTCTAAGATGTCAAAGGATGTATTTTATTTTGAAAGGAAGTGGTTGAAAAAATATCAGTTTATTGCAATGTGGGTCCCTTTGATTCAACTGTTGTAACTGTTTATGAGATACATTATATAAATGAGTGGTTCAATGTCCACAAATACTTAAAATATGTTTCTAAAATAAATAGTTTGCATCTCCTACTGAGTTTTAATCAGTAAGAAACTGGACCAAATGGCTCTTTTAGCGTTAGTTTTCAGACTCCTTGACTAAGAAAAAATGCTGATCATGATAAGTAAGAGAAAACGATTTGGCTATCAAGAGTTTCATAACAACGGAAGCAATATTTCATCTAAGCACATTCTCATAAATCTGACTTGTTTGGCAGAAGCTTATCAGTGTAATGGTGGGCATATCAGAGCTGTTCATCGTTTGAGGTTCCATTAACTATTAAATATTGCATAACTGAATTAAAAATAGTCTTCTTGTATGAGTCTGTTAATTGTTATATGTATCTATTTACAGACTCGAGGTCAAATACAAACTCCACAACCGTACAGAAAAGATAGTGAAACATAGAAACTTAAAAACAGACATGTAGAATAAAATCACCAGTAAAAGTACCATAAGAGAAATGGAATACTAAGAAAAATAAAAGTGATAAACCATATAAAGTACAAAAGAGGAAACTTTCAAAAAAATACCAGTATTTCCAAATTAGAGACTGCTATTAACTGGGTCCAATTATTAAATCTGTTTAGTCATTCATGTTTCTTTCCCTCTTTTAAATGTTTTTATTCTTTATCACCTGCCTGTCTAGTTGTGTGTAGCACCTTGTTTTGACAATATTGTCAATTTTTTGCATGACTTAAAAAAATGAATACTTTTGGTAAATTGAGATATTATGGGAGACTGAAGTTTGTTTGTTTTATCTTGATCAAACCATGGAGAAATTAATTGTCTGTTTGACACACTATATTTTTCAGCATTTAAAAAGAAAAGCTCTTTTTAAAGCCTTCAGTTAAAACATTCATCTTCTAACTTTTGCAATATCAAAGGAAATTCTGTTTTCTTAATCACTAATTGCATCTATTCTCAATTTTTTAAGCAAATAAGTCTATTTTATATGTCTATTTTTTACTGACATGAAATTATAAGAAGTGTTGGAAAAGATGAGTCCAGTTCTGCTCAGAAGGCCACATTGTACTCAATACTTGTACATTAATGCATATTATAATTTATTTAGAAACCTGGAAAGAGTGGTTCGTACTTCAATAAACGCTAAAAAATATACTATTTTCTTTCGTTTGTGGTGGTTGTCTCACCTTCCGCAGCAGCTGACTCAGATCCAGAAGCACCAGTGGCGTCAGAGCAGGGATGCTGGTTTTGTACGAACGCACTTTGGAATCCGGACCGCCAACATGAAGCACCTTCTTACCATCGTTAAACTGGGGATAGACCTCTAAGCCCAGTTCTTTTATGAGCTCCAAGAGATGTTTTTGAGTTCTGCAAGAGAAAAGTAGCTGTATGATGACAAAACAGCTAAAACAAAAAGACTTCACCTAATGACATGAAGTACTTTAAGAATCATTAACGTGCAAGGTCCTTGAGAACTGAAAGAAACTTTACTTTTATATGATGAATTCATAAGTAAACTTTTCTCTTTGTGCAGTAAATGAAGGTTGGAGGCTCAATCACCATGTTTGCAGCTTTCTCTCTCTGGGTGTTTTGAGATAATGAATAATAGTTGAGTTGAATAGTTTGAGATGTTCTTTAAGTGCATTTGTGTACAAGCAAAAACTTACATAACAAAATGAGAACACAAACTTTGTTTGCTGCCTACCATAGAAACACAATTGTATTTCTATAAAACGTCTCTAAACTTTTTGCTTTTGTTAAATACTCCAAATCTTAAACAAGATGAATGTCCTTAAAAAAATAAAATAAAATAATATTATTCTGTCTTCATCATGTTCAACCTATGTTGACAAGGAGAAGCAGATTCTAAAAATGTTTCAGAAACAAGGGACAATGTTCGTGTTCCACTTGTGACATCCTTTCAGTGACGCAGCCTCATCCTTGCTTGAACTGAACTTAATTTGAACTGCAACAAAAATTTGAATAAAAAAATCGAAAAATAAGACAGTTTGTGGTTTGGATGGATGGATTTGACTAATGGTTGTCTTACTTAAATGACTGCTGCATCACGGAAAATAAATTAATAGAAAACTGTTCTTACACTGTAAAAAGGGTTCTGTAATTTGTTATATTTAAAAATATTCATTTTTATCAAATTATATTTCTAAATTGATTAAACCATCAACTCAATATTTTCGTTTGATGAAAACTAATCATTTTAAATGTAACAAATTACAGAACTTTTGTTAATTGATTCACTTTTTTTCAGTGTATATTTGATTTTTTTTGCACACAGATGCATTTAGAGCAAAATATGAATCATAAAAAAGTGTAAGCTTAGTTTCATAAATGTTTGTTCTGTTTTGGAATTCTGCGAAATTCAATTTTTGCAGATTTCCGACTCCCATGCAGCCAGCAGGTGTCAATGTGGCCTTGGTGTTGGAGTTGCATTAATGACTGAGTACATCTGTTGGAAAGTTGTTTTGTGTCCAGTTTTACAGATTTAACCCTTTAACACCAGAGCTCCAATGTTTATGTTCTTTGATTTAATGCCAATTTTTTAATTGTTAAAACAATCAACATAATTCCAGTAGATTTTGAAGGAGAAAAGCGGCTCACGCCGCTTTTCTCCTTCAAAATCTACTGGAATTATGTTGATTGTATGAACGGTTGAAAAGTTACAGTATGCTCAAGATTATGAGGCGACACCACAGGTGTTAAAAAGTTAACTATGAGTGTGTCTAAGTCACCTGCCGACCCACTGGCCTCCAAAGTCCCAGCGATCAGCGCCGTCCGCCGCAGGTATTTCATAGGAAACTGTGCGACCTCCCACTCGATCTGCCAGAGACAACATTCAACTTGAGGGACTCATTCAGATCAAAGACGTGTGCAAAACAATGTGCTCGTCTTCTGAACTGTTCACTGACCTTTTCCTTCCAGGATCAGGATTCTCAGTTTGGGATTCTTCTTCAGGAGCAGATGAGCTGCACTGAGCCCGGACAGCCCGGCGCCCACAACAACAACGTCCCAAATGTCTGCAGTCATAGTGAGCCAAATCTATAGAGTGACAGTACGAACCTGCTAAATGCTGACTGTCAAAAGTTGGTTTGCAGCACAAAAAGAAGCAAGGCAAAAAAGTCTCCCTTTTGAACAAAAAAGCTGCAAAGGATTGAGAATAAAAAATCTCCAGTTAGTCACAACAGTGGTTTGACGTTAGTATTTCTTGTAAAGAAAGACAAAAAAAAAATCTGCAGAGCACGCTGCACACCAGGCAACAGGCTGAAGAGCGAGGCACACAAATGCAGCTTATTCTGTCTCAGCTATCACTGAGGTCATCTTGTGCAGCCTGAGTAGCGTTTGTAATAGTGCACTTTGGAACTGTGAGTGCCAACCCTCCAAAGCACAAATCCAGTTATGTAACCTCCAGCTAACAAAGCCAAGACAGCTCTTTTCAATTACAGAGTAGCAGGAAGTCTTGCAGTGAAGCAGTAAATGTTAACATTTGTGCTAAAGCATATAAAAAAGAAATCTTTTGATTATGTTTTGGCTCCTTAACATGCAACAAAAAGTTATAAAACTGAAGAAAGTGCGTCCAAATTGTAACTTATGAATAGTTGAAAAGTAGTTTTTCAAAATAAAACAACTTCCTTTCTGTCTGGCAGTTCAAATGCCAAGTATTGAATGTAGCTATGAAGTTTGGTGGAGGCGCAATGAAGACATGGAGTTGATTTATTTTATTTTTATCATGGGGCTGGGTTCCTCACATCCAGTTACAATCATGAGTATTCAGCAAATAAAAAAACATTAAGACCCACTCCAATGAAAACTGTCTTTTTTGTGCAGCATAAGGAAATCAAAAATAAAATTGGATTTCTTAGTATTTCTGTATTCAAATTGTGGTGAATCAGGAACAGATGAAAAAAGTGTATTGGAAGAAGCTTGTAGCTTGACCAAAAACGGTATCATCATAATTAAAAGAATACTGGGAACAATTCTACAACACTTCAGAAGATGATCGGAGTGGGACTTTAGGACTTATTATAACTTTCTTTTTTGTTTTCTAAGTGGCAGCATACTAAGAAAATTGCACAGAGGTGTGATTGGAGAATTATACATGAAAAGTTGAGACTGCTTCACACAAAGCTTGAATCGTTCTTTCATCAAACACTTTTAGAATGTGTTGAGCATGGTGAGCCGGGCCTTCACTTCCATTATTACTGTCCAAAGACTTCTTACAAAAAGTTTTTCTAACAAATTAAAAGGAAAAAATCAGATTTAATATTTTTGTAGAAAGTTTAGCAAAAAGAGTTTTGTTTTATGAGTCCAAAATAAGGAATCTATGATCTAACCCTAGTGCTCTCTTATGGGGTCCAGATGGCCCCACTTTTAATGTAAACCTGCCTAGGACCACAAGGGCAACTGTAATTGGCTGTAAAATTAGAAGTATGAGATGCAGGACAGTCTCTTTAGTTTGTCAACACTTCCCTTTTAATAAAAAGAGAGAAAACAGGGGCGACAAGAACTCTGACATTTGTTGGAGCACGCCCAGAGAGGCTGTTTCACAGCTGAGGGTGGGTCATCAACATCCTTTTATTGCTTTTTATTAGTTTTTTACCCACTTTACTCCAATGTAATGCATAGTGATGCAGTGGTTAGTGCTCCTCTCTCAAAGCCCAAAATCTCTGGTTCAAATCTTTGGCACTCTGGCTTCCGCCTTAACCTGAAAGTATACCTCACAGGTTCATTGGTGTCTCTAAATTTAGGTGTGCATGTGAGAGTGCGTGGCCCTGTGAGAGAAGAGTCACTGGATAGGCTACAGCAGCCTCACAACTTTTAAAGGGATTCATCGTGTTCTGAAAACGGATTGATGGATGGCAATGTCATGTGTGCCTCCGTTGTAAAATTGGTGTGAATGGTGGGAGGCTTGCTTGTTTATTAAGCCCCAAACAGTTACTTGGTGAGCCACCAAAGTATCCATCCATCCATCCTACAAACCTGCCTTTTACATTCAAAGCAGGATGAAGGAATGGGTAACGCGTTGCTGGAACATAACCAGCTACTTAACATTGAAGGCGGGGTACACCCTGGACAGTTTCCCAGTCCGTTACAGGGACAGACAGGGACAATTCAGAGTCACCAGTGAAGCATGTTTTGGACTGTGGGAGAATGCTGAAGAGAAAACCCACACACCCACAAGGTGAACATGCAAACTCCACCCAGCTGGGATTCCAACCAGGGCCTCACTCTGACAACCAGAGCAGCCGTGGTGCAGAGATAGGGCGGTCGACCTCTGATGGGAAGAATCCAGGTTCGGTTTCCGCCCATGTGTCTAAAGCCTCATTGTGTCTAAATCCTTGTTTCCACAGAGCGGTTCGATCTGGTCCAGTATGGTTAAGAATGGTACGGTACTGTCTCAGTTTCCACTCACTTAAGCCTCTCTTCCTGTAGAAGCCATATGTGTGACAATATATCATCTTACTCCCAGTAGGAGGATTCTGCATTTGTATTTAAGGGACAGACAACGATAAGGATAACAGAAAATAAATGTCAATGTGTTTAGATATACCAAAAGGTCATTCAATGACTGGAGCGAACAGTAAATGTGCATCAACCTCACTCTGGTCAAAACACTCTCAGTAGCTCAGTTTTAGACTTAGCTTCTTTAACACTTCCACTGAGCGCTTGTTTTCATGGTGCATGCGTGGTGTAGACCGCTAGTATGTCGCTAGCTCACCCTGTATCACATCGTCGCCAAGGATACCATGTTCGTTTGCAGTTCCCTCGCAGACCAGGCCTTGCTGTAGTTTGCAGGCTTTTTCAATACAGACTCCTCAAAAGAGTGCACAGAAAGTTGCAAAAACCTCAATGCTTACAAACGTTAGAAACGTTAGCTTAAATGAGCGCTATAGTTGCGATTTCTAATGTTGTCATCATTTTTAGCCAATCAACATGTGGTTAGTATGGCTCCGCCCCAACTGTTCTGTTCCACTTTTCAATGGACCGACAACCAATGGGGACCCTCAAGAGGTACGGGCCAGCTCTGTTTATATGTTCAGTTTAATAATGGAAACACTCAAAATATCGTACCAGACGCTAAGTGGAATCGAGTCGTAAGTGTCCCTGGGAAAGACTCTGATGATTGTAGGCTGGCACCAGTGTGAATAGGACTGTGACTGTCAAACACTTTTGCTTTCAAAGGTAGAAAAGCGTCACATAATTATACACCATTTGCTATTTTACCATTTACTCTGAGGCAAGACTCCTAACCAATACATCACTGTTCAGCTCAATTCAGGCTTGATTTTTGAACAAACTTTATTTGAAAGTCATTGTCGTTCATCAAAACATTTACAATAAAGTCATTCATTGAAGCATTTTTGTATGAATGCTGTGTCACTTCATCCACAGTCTGACAGTCATGCATCGCAGCGCTTTTGTCTTTGAGGTTTTAGCCTGGGTGGTGCTGTGCATATTAAGTGAAATGATTTTTTTTGCATTTCATAATGCTAAAAAAACTGTTTTTATCTTTTATACCTTTTGTTTTTTTGCAAAATCCACTCACAAGTCATCTGGATAATTAAACTGGAGGAGTGATCTGTGATGCTCGTTGTCTTTAAAGGAGTGTGTGGTCAGAATGAGTTGTAGCTTCTCATATTTATCAGATATAATATTTAAAAATGTCTCTTTTTTTAAAAAAAAGGCTCATGAAAAACATTAAATAATAGACAGTCAAAGCTCATTGCTCTCAAACACTGAAGCAAATATTACAACATGTTTGATTTAAAAGCCCTTGTGACACTAACTTCCTTAAACTGCATTTCCTTTCCATCTGTTCAAACAAACTCTTTCTTGTCACCTGAGTTTCCTCCTTAGAATTCTTACCTCTCCAAAGAGAAACAATGTTACCTTTTACCTTTTTTAATTTTCAAAAATACAGGGAAAAAATAGTGAGATCTATAGGTGTTGTGTTATTATTGTGTACTTTTTTGAAGGTAATTGTGCATTGTTTTGTTTTTTCAAGGCTCAACAATCGTGGCCAGATTAAGGGTCATATTAACAGCTCATTATTGGTATAAAGTGAACTTTGTGGTAAACAGGTCAAACTGGTAAAGCCAGCATCCAGTCAGCAGGCTCTATGTTAATAAGGGAATTAAGGAGGAGCCTCAGGCTGCAGCTCGCTCTGATGTTTGCTGTGTAGTTCATGGACACCTGTCTGGAAGGAGTGAGTAACACCTGTTAAAAACCTTTATTTTGTGTGCATCTGTGAGGATCTGTTGATTTTTGGCGAGGAGCAGAATGCTGAGACGAAGCTGTGCTCATGGGAGGATGTCTCTCGGCCTGGGCTGGAAACCCTCCTCCCTCCTCTGCTGGCTGAGCACAGCAGCACTGGTGAGCTCAGGTAAGACCTCCGACACAGGAGCGCGTCAGTCCACACACAAACACGTGTACAACTCTAAACCGCAAGATAAAACGTTATTTCCAAAGCTGCGTCTGTAACCTCTCTGAGAGGCAGGCCTCAGCAGTCTGCCTCGTGTTACCATGGTAGTCCCAGCCTGTCCACGGAGGTTTGAAGATTATTTTGCAAGAAGATTGTTGACTCCCCAATGTTCCGGGGATTTGAGCTATCTCTTTCTCTGTCTTTTTTTTTTTTTCTTCCTTTAGGCTGCGGCTCCCTACAGATCGAGCGGCACATCATATTCTCTCTAGGAAGTACACACACTAGCAGTGCGACTTTAAATGTTGTTTCATTTCATGCCCATAAACGCAGAAGTGTACAGGCTCCAAGTGGAATAAAAGCATTACACGGATTGTTATAACAAGACTAAGCGAAAACCTTGAAACCCTGAAGAGCTTATTTATTGTTCTGTCTCACATTCAGCTGGAAGGCAATCTTAGGTTTAACCCTAGCTTTTCCTGCCTCACACTTTTAGATTTCATTTTAAAGAAACACATTAACATACACTTTTTTGTAATAGGAATTAGTTTGTTTCTATAAGAGGAAGTGAAGAAATGTATTATTTTCTCCCTTGTGCTTATTTGAAACGATGAGAGGAATTTATCTTGCAGAAGTTGAGATTCTGTTTTTGTGAAGAACATTGTGGCAGATTCACTTTTATTCTGACACAAATTGCACACTTGCTTAACGCTTGAAACATTACCAAATTGCATCTTTGTCAAACTTTGCTATGAAATTAGTCTTAAACTCTTATTTAATCCTCACAACCCATTTGGCTGCTGCTCTTGTTTTTGTTAGTTTAGGAACAAACAAAAAAACAAAAATACCCATAAAGTTAACTGTCTAATGAGGCTTAGTTTATGTAACAAATAATACAATAATGAGAGTTTTAATGAATAATAGAAAACAGGATACTGTTGTGATGGGTGTAAATCCTGTTTTTTCAGGTATGGAAGGAGCTATCGCGATGAAAGTGACTTCTACGGGTTTGCAGACGATACACAAAGCTGCCGGAGACAGCGTGATCCTAAACTGCAGCTACACTCCGGGTCCACTTGACACCGGAGAGCTCGACATTGAATGGTCTGTGGTGAGTCCGGACAGCACGCAGAAAGATCAAATGGTAAGAAGTGCGAAACAGAGGTCAATCACCACATAAATCTCTTTAAAAAACACACTTTATTGGACTTTTTGAAAATAAAAAATAATTTTTTGTTATCAGTATAAAAGTTTCCTGATTATTCATTGATTTGCTGAGCAGCACGCTGATGATGAGCCATGACTGGCTGAGCAAACTGAAGACATGCAAAGTTAGAAATAAAGCAAATGTTTTCTCCGCTCGTCCTTCCAAGACACCTCCGTATTTACAAGAAAACGATCTAAAAAGAGCTCATCCGTGAAATTAAAGTCTGTGGTCACACACATTTTAGAAAAGTGGGAGTTGAACCTGAATGAGAACAACATGACACTTAACAAAGGACATGAAAGGAAATTGAAATGTTGTTAACACTCCTTCTTACTCATACATTCAGGATTTTTACTAGGTCGTTCTTTTAGAGACATTTTGATTATCTTCTGTTTTCAAAGCATTCCCAGTAGGCTTTTAATTTTCTGGGACATAGTTTCTGCAGAGTGGCAGGAGTTCATTAGAAATTCACCTTTACGTCGTTAGGGGAACTATTAGTGCAGAGTAAGCCCATCCCCACTTCCCGTCATCCATCTGTTTACATGCTTTTTAATGGAAAGAAAAAAGACTCACCCCGACTTGTGGGTTCGTAATTCTTGATCTGTAACTCATACAATAAATTTTGTGCATAATTTTGTGTAATTGCAATTGTGTCTTTACATGTACAAAAATGACAAAACAAAAAAAAAATACAAAATACAATTTACACATGCATATCTTAAAATTACAACAGCTTGAAACTAACTACACAGACACATTTTTTAAAAAGTGCACACAAATTGCCTGATGCAAACACACAAAACCACATTTACCATGTGAGACTCTCCACGTCTCCAAGATTCATTCGTAAGTGATGCGTTTGAATGCTGCTAGAATGGTGAGTTTTCTTATCAGCCGCTTTGAGCTTAGATTGTGAAAAATATCTGGTGACAACTTGACATTTTCCCACTTTCTTAAACAGATATGCCTGATAATTCATATTACAAAAGTGCAAATATGCGTTTATTTAAATATTCAACACTAAAGTTTCTTTATTCATATCGCTTCCTGAGGGCTGCACTTTCCCTAGAGTGCCTTCACCAGGGCACTCTTCCATGAGCGGGCGCCGCGAGGTCCTCCTCGACACCCAGAGAGCGGACAGAATCTGGTCACTGAGAAAAAATATGGCGCCCCAAAATTAATAGCCAGAAGTCCCCTCCCCCTGCCTGAGCCAGCCACAAAAACATCGTTTTAAGCTTTCGACCCTTTTTTCCTGCTTCGTCTCTCCTTTATCGACCCTTTTAGCCGTTTTTGGCAGACTTTTTCTCCGGAGGTAATTGGATGTGAACATATAGATTTAAACACTTGTTCATTGACTTGAAAGAAATAAAATGGTTAGCGTTCTTTGTCTCATTTGAACAGTTCTCAAACTGATTATTCACATTCAAAAGCTGATAGTTCTAAAATTGTTTTAAAATGTGATTTTGAAAGGGTTTCCAAAAGTTTATAAAATTTTCAGCTTACACAACCGCCTAAAGTTACGATTTCCACTTCTGACTAGAGATTGGTTCTGTTGGCATCTTGCGTATGACCAGAGGTCCCTCGACAGAATCAATCAGCCCTACATCTACCTTCGCTTGCTGGGTGTGGAGAAGGACCTAGAGCTTCTCCACACCCAGCGAGTGGACTCTTTGGCTGCCTGCTTGCCCCAGAGAGCCGGGAGTAGAGCTGATAGACTCGTCGTTCACTCGCTGCAGAACACCCCTCTCCTTATACAGCGGGATCAGCCAGCGCCAGGTCCTTTTCCACACCCAGGAGCGGAGCGGAACCTAGGGCTGATTGACTCTGTCTGCTTTTGGGGTGTCGAGGAGGACCTCGCTCCGTGAAGGCGCTGCATTGAAAGTGCAGTCGTGAGGGAGCACAGAGAAAAAAGAATCTTTTGTGTTGAGTGTTTTAAAAACAAATATTTAGGTTTTTTGGGTTTTTTTTGCATTAATTAGCAGGCTTATCTGTTAACAAATCAGTCTTGAGTAACAAATCAAGAATT
Source organism: Oryzias melastigma (assembly GCF_002922805.2). Lineage (NCBI taxonomy): Eukaryota > Metazoa > Chordata > Actinopteri > Beloniformes > Adrianichthyidae > Oryzias > Oryzias melastigma. The sequence continues at coordinate 20,672,408 of NC_050523.1, read as the reverse complement.
ACGCACACACAAATCGGGGTGAGACTATTTTCTCCATATTTTCCCACTAGCTTTCAGCCACTCACACCCCCAATTCTTACATTATGGATGTAACAAAAATGATGACTAATATTGGAGCTCCATAGCCAGACAATTTTGATCCAGATTGCAGCTCAGATGAGGCAAACAAAGATGTACATGGATCTATTTGTCTACAAGTGGATGCATCAGAATGGAGTGGAGCAGGGAGCTCGTTTCCACCCCATCCTAATTTCTACTCAACAAATGCGCTTATTTTCAACCTGCATTTTGTCATCTGCTCCCGATTCACAACGATTTGAATGAAGAAATTTTCAGAAATGCTTAATTTTCTTAGTACATGTCCTAAATCAGCAGAAAAATTTATAAAAAAAACATGTTAAAAACACTAAAACTTCATTTTTATCAGTGGGGCTTTAAATGTTCTATTAGTATATTTACTTTTATGTGGCATGAAAGTACAATGTTTGGAACTGCATGAAGTTTGTTTGTTAAATAACAACTAAAAGTGTACAATAAACTGACAGGATCCAGTTTTTCCTGCTTTAGACAAGTTATAATTACAGATTAGTGAACACAAAACCTCATCCATAAACACGACTGTTACAGCTGAACTGACCCGACACAAAAGGCTGCACTTTATATCAATTTTGTGTTGAAATATTTGAAATACTCAGAGGTAAACTGCTGGAACCAGACAATCCTGACAGCTTAATACACTTATTATGCTGATATGTGAGAAAACATTTGCCCGATTGTACATTCATGAGACACAAAAAGAGAAGCTAATTATGCACAGACAGCGATTAACAGTTCTTTTTTGGATTGTGTTTCCGTCCTGCAGACACTCAACACGTCCCCCTGAGTGGCTCTGTGCTAATTAAGAAAAATATATCTGTCTAAATGCATTCTCCTCCAAATACTTTCTCATTTTGCTACTCCGCCTCATCTAGTGCTTGGCAAGAGTCACGCACCGAGTCTGTCACTGTTTCTGGAAAAATGCTCCCTGTTGCTGCTGGAAAAAGGCCAGTGACGGTGCAGACAGAACTCCACATTACGGGAAAAAAACCAAACTAACAGGATTTGAAAGATTTAAAACAAAGTCTCATTAAAGCTTCTGACCTGGGGGTGTGATTTGAGTGTGGTCACAGGCGTTCACATCGCATTTTGTTCTCTAATTGAGAAATTACTCTGCATCTAGCTGCAGCTTCCAGAGTCATTTGCTGAAGTCTTGTTCGGTTGTCTTCATTTTCCTGGCAGCTCTTGTCGTATGCGAGCAGCACACAGTACCAGCACGACGACCGGTCCACCGTTGGGGGGCTCAGCTTCGCCTCAGGTGACCCCTCCAATGGTGATGCCTCTCTGTTGATCGAGCAGCTGTCACCTGCTCACACATCCACCTACCAGTGCAAAGTGAAGAAGTCACCGGGGGTGGACATGCAGAAGACGTCCCTGGTGGTGATGGGTAAGCTGGTGCATCCTGCCGTTGGCGCTCAGCATGTTATACAGAGCATAATTTTTTTTTTTTTTATATAGGAAATCCCAACATATCTGAGCTGAACTGACCTTTTTTTATAAACTCTCCTAAGAAAATGTATTTTGTTCTGCCGTCAAAATCTCCCACCACTTCTGTTCACGGCGGTCCAACTTTTGTGACTTTCAGTTTCCTGATTACTCCATTACTCTGCTGTCTGCCGGTTCTCGTCTGCCGTCATCTTTGTTTTTTCCTGGAGCTGCATGACTGTCAGGAGCTGGAGGTCTCGGGGGATCTTGGCTTGTTGTTTTTCCAGCCCCTTCAGCTAGCTTCACAGCGTACTCCTGCCCCACATTGACTCTTACACATGTATCTTACTACACCCTGCACCTTTGACCTCACATCTTCAGAGATTAGGCCCAATTACTCATTGACTTTTATCCTCAGGGTAGAGCTTCTGACAGACTTGACCATTTTTTGTTAAAAATGTGTCACATTTTCTGTTCCTTTCGAAATAAAGAAAAAGCTTATATAAGTATTTAAGCATACCACAAATATACACAAATATACTTAATCTCTACTAAAAATGGGGCAGTATACTTGGAATTTACTTTTATATATACTATCTAAACCAGAGTTCTCAAACTCAATTTACCTTAGGGCCACTGAAGGCAGAGTCTGGCTGAGGTATGGGGTTCCATTTGTACCAAAAACATGTTTTTCCGTCCCCTGTCTATATCTTTGGTCCATTCTCTATGTCTACTGAACAAGTTTATTAAACATTTGTTCATGTCCATGTACTATAAGCGATATTTTCTGCATGTCTTGTAAAACGACAGGAGCTAACGATGCTAGCAACTTTTGCTAACGACTTTTCTGATGACCAGATCCAACGACAATAGCAAATGCAAAGGTTTAAACACAAAGCAAGCTGAAACATCACAAAGCAAAAAAAAAAAAAAAAAAAAAGCTATCAATAAAGAAGCATGGCCATGCAGAATATATCGCTAAGTAGTATGTCAACATGAGCAAATGTTCTATAAACTTGTTCAGTAGACATAGTTGACGCAAAAACATGTTTTTGGCACAAATGGAACCCCATACAGCACTGGCTGCACATATTGAGAAAATTATGTGCAAATAGTCACTTTCAAAAATCATAAAAAAGTAAGGAAGTCATTAATGTGGTCTGTGGAGGGGGGTGCCAGGTTTACTACTCTAAAAGTTTCCCTGCTAGAACCCCCGTGATCTAAACAGTGTAAACTTAGAATACTTGAATACTTCATCAATTTAGTCTGAAGAAGTATTCAGTTGGTATACTTTCCAAATTACACATAGTATATTTGCTATACTTATACTAATTGACGTTCTGGGTGTCTGAAAACTACTGGTGTCCCCGACTTGTATTAGACGTGGAGGAGTCCTTGACCAAACGTCAATATGTGACGATTTGGGAGTGAGAATGTGTTGCACGTTCACACACTGGTGCTGGGACACCAGGACCAACCGATAACCATCAGCACCAGTGTGGGGTTCAGGGTCTTGTCCAAGGACACTTGAACACATGGGCCAGGAACTACACATACAATGGGAACTACACATACAATCCTCCGATCAGGTCGACTGCTACATCTGCACTATGGTTGCTCCTTCAGCACTAAGCGAGAAATTTAAAGTCCTTTAAAAAGACATTTCCACTGGAAATGAAACACTGGAACAGAAAACAAACATAAAAAGACTATATATACAGTAAGTAAAAGCAACGCTAGGAATAATACAATTGGGAAAGACTGAATGATCCATAGACAGTAAGGCAGTCCGGATAGTGCTGTGAATCGAACAGTTTGGACTAAACTGAAACTTAGGACAAATTTGAGTCAGCACTTTGGAAAACTGATTCCATTTGTGTGCTGCACAACACCTAAAAGCATCTCCACCCGGTTTGGTTCTGACCGCAGGTTGTACCAGCTGTCTGCTGCCTGCAAATCAGAGTCTTGCTGGGTTTGTGTTCCACATAGACAATTTAGTGATTCATAAAGGAGAAGAGGAACTTTAAAATTCTAGCAGCAATGTGAGCCTCGGGTTCTAAAATGTTTTTTTTCAAACCAGACAGAGCTGTCACAGTAGCCCAGAATGCAGGAGATCAAGACCTTTGAATTGCTTATTTGTAAAGCTGGTTTACTAATAGTTCTAATGTAAGCACTGATGGTCAGTATTGAGTCAACTGTGTCAAATTCCTTTTTTTACATCAGCTTTGTCTTAGTTTTTCTTGAGCAGAGCTCTTTAGTAGCTTTGCTTCCTGTTTCCAAAAAACAATAACTTCTGTTTTATCATTGTCTAACTGAAGGTCATTTGACTCCATGAAAGAAAACAGCTTGTTAAGTGTTGCCTGCATGACCTATAATGTGACTTTTTTTCATCTGTGTACATGATCTTGGGGTGAGCTACTTGTGTAGGTGCAATTAACAGTCGTCCCGAGGTCAAATCCTGAGGGACTCCATAATTTAAAGGACTATTTCAGATTCACGGTCACCATGGAAACTACATAGAATTAACCCTATTGTGAACTATACTTAATAATATCACTTATTTTTCCAGCCTCTTAGATCAAGCAGTGTTAAAGCTAGACTTTTTCCTATATTGCACTGTGGGGGGTTGTGTTAACAGTAAGAAAAAATAAGGAAAGATGTTTATAATTTGGAGTAAGATATAGAAAAGCTCTTAGTCACATGAACCCGCATGGTTGCTGCAGTTCTTTGAGCTGTCCAGACATGTGCATTAACATTTTCACTCTCCAGGCTCACGAAGTTCTCTACAATCTTAAAACTGTGCACTGCTCACCTGAGTGCCCCATACAGATTTGACCATTTTCCACCTGTATCCACACGTAGGCAGGCGAGACCATGGCTTGAATTAGCTTTCAATCCAGAGTTGCACATGCAGCCCCCCATCTGTTCTCCTTTGTGCTTTTTTGCTGCTCATTACCTGGATCAGGTGTGTTCAGCCAATCAGAACAGGAAAACAGCTGAGTCGGCTAATCAGGGTCTGTGGAAAACAGGCTAGGTGGGAGATCTCAAGAACTTGAGCTGAATCTAAATTGCTTCTCCTACCCCTACGGCTTCTACCTTCATTTATCCTTCCAGGCAGAGAGATGTGGAAAACTAGTGTCTTCAAATTTGGACATTACTATCATTTGATGATTTTATCAAAAATCGCCGGTCATCTACGTTAGTGCGTAGCTGGCAGCACTGAATACGTAACATCAGTTTTATAACTTTAAAAAGTCGCACCAAAGCTGAAACTCATTACCTACATTTTTATGTAAACATCTGTGCTTCAGAGCACGTCAACGTGAAGAAATGCATTTCTACTCCATGCCACAAGAGCGGCGGAGATCACTCAAACGGTGGAGAGAAAACCAGCCCCAAGTCCCTGCAGCTCCTTTTTAAAAGAGTTTTTGACACCAATGCAGCTTCAAATGCCCCAACAATTGGAAAAGTGGGTGGGAGCCAGAGGTGTAGGGAGGCAATTCTCATTTGGCCTAGGATATATTGGCAATCAAGAACCAAAATCTAAGGAGGATATTATTGATAACACTCCCCAAAAAGGCTTATTTAACCACCTTTCAGTGGTTTTGTAGCTAACGTTTATCTCAGAGATTAGAAGAAAATTAATGTTTTTGTAAAGTTTAATTTTGTTCTCAATCAAAGTTCTCCAGTTTTTTACGTCTTTTCTTTTTTATTTAAGTTCTTACATTTTAAAATCTTTCCAAATACAATTTGTTTTTATTAGTTGTCCTGAAAAGGTAATGGTAGGACTTATTGGCGACTTTTCTGCAGCCACTAAAATGAGATAGATGGGCGTAAAGCCATTTCCCACAAGAAAGGAGGCAAATCCTGGGTCACGTGAGCAAGGAGGGGCAGGGGATGAAAAATGTAACTAACCCTCATTCTACCAGGAGTGTCCAAATCCAGGCCTCGAGGGCCGGCCTCTTGCTGGTTCTCCAGAAATTCTTACTCATCTTCTGATTACTAGGAGTGTAGGAGAAAATTGATTTGGCGATATATCGCGATATTTTGTTTAGTGATACTTGTATAGATTAAAAAAATCCTGAAAATATTTAATTAATTTTTATGAGCTTCCTTCAGTGTTTTACTTTTGTTTTCTGCCAAAACCCCCACCTGCTAATTAGCAGAACAGCACTTAGCCTCTTTGAGCAGCTCTACACCACACCAGAGGAACAACATGTTGCAAGAACCAGCTTGCATTAAATGTTCAGTCAGCCTTACAGTTTTTGTTGATAGGAGACATGTACTATTTAGTTTACATACATATATATATATATATTGTAACATGTATCGTGACACACGTATCAGGATGTGTTTCATATTGCCAGACTGTAGCCAATACACACCCCTACTGATCACCTGCATCAGGTGTGTTTAGGCAATAAGGAGCTTCAGTGGCAGGTTGGTTGGGAAACATGTAGGACACTGGCCCTCAAGGCCTGGATTTAGACACCCCTAACTCTTAGATCTTTAATCTGGTTTGTACACTTTCGAAGTGAAGACATTTATTCCATTTAACTATTTGTTCAGTGTGTTAAAAGCACCCCATCCCCTCACCCATCATCTCTCCTGTCATCACACCACCAAAACATTCACTTAGCTGAGTTAAAGCCCTTGGATTTACAGCTGCGCCTTAATGTTGTTTCTCTTCTCAATGGAACTTTCAACACGGCGTTTGCAATAAAAAATGAATCACAAGAAATCATCTCTTTCTTGAAAAAAAGCACATTGTTAAGTGAATTTCCATTAGGAACCTGTACGTGTCACTTTAAAGAGGCACGCTGCGCACAAACAGTGTCGAGAAGCAGGAGGTCTTTTTAAGGAGGATGTTAAATGTTCGTAGTCCAATGTTGCAGCTCTGCAGCTTTATTTAATTAAACTTTAATTTCATACACATCTTCCTGCTGAATTATTTATCTATTTTATCCATCCGTGTGTGTTGTAAATCACACTGATTAGATTAAGAAAATACTCTCATTGGTATAGAAAATATGCATCAAACTTCTGTTAATTATTTAACGCATATTAAAAATATATCTAAAGCAGATTGAC
>NC_050523.1:20660747-20665741 GCF_002922805.2 Oryzias melastigma | reverse complement strand
GTTTTCAATGACTGCAGTGAAGCCATCTGTGCCAAAGTGTTGGTTACGAGGCGAGGAGCTCATCGGAGAAGACGTGTCGCTGCACTGCCAGTCTGCCAAAGGCTCCACTCCCTTAAAATACACATGGAGGAGAGAAAGCGTGGGTCCCATCCCCGCTGCTGCCATGCAGAGTAAGTCTGACCTCTGTTGACATCACCACAGTACTGCACATCAGAGCTTTTTATGGCTTTGCTTCATGTATGTTGGCTGCTGAGGACAAAATGACAACTAAACATTCGAAATACAGCAAAAATTATGACATTTTGCAACATAAATAAAATTGTGTTTTTTAACATGATCTTGTGGCATTTTTCTGATGATTGAGGACATTTGATATGAAGCCCCTAAAGCAGGGGTGTCAAACTCAATCACACAGGAGGCAAAAATCCAAAACACACCTTAGATCGTGGACCGAACAGACTGAAACATTTATTGAACACTCTAAAACTACATTTTTAAAACTTTAAAACCATAACTTTTTACCATAATTATGAAGTAGATATATAGCATTACCAGCGATAATGCTAGTGCAAATGCTGTAAGCTGAATTTGACCGCTGAAGATGCTAGTGCCGAGAGCGGAAGATGCTGGAATTGATAGGTAAAATCGCTGAAGCTGATAGCCAACTAAAATATTAGCTGAATTCCAAATTAGCCTAAAAAACTTAAGTTAGCCAAAACAGCTAGCATGTAGCTAAAAAAGTAGCAAAATTTTAAAATAGCCTAAAAAACAACAAAAAAAGAGACTAATTTAACCTAAACCGCTTGCGTGTAAATATTAGCCTAACTCCAAAGCAGCCTAAAAAACTTTTTAAAAAGACTAAGTTAGCTAAAACAGCTAGCATGTTTCTGAAATATTGGCTAAACTCCAAAACAGCCGAGAAAATTACTAAATGCCAAAATAGTCCAAACAGCTTTAGGGACTCCGTAATTTATAAACATAATTACACCTAAAATAGTATTTCTTTATTCAAATCATTGGTAATCAGGGGCAGACAAAAAAATATCATTTAAAAAAGCTTGTATTTGTTATATAAAATCTACAAACTTGCAGATGACTAGATCAATGTACGTCTTTTTTTCCTCATCCGAACTGGGATTTGTATCCAAAATTGTACAGCTCCAATATTATTTGCCATTTTTGATGTAGGCTACCGGTAATGTTAGGTTGGGGTGTGGGGGGCTGTAAGCTAGCTGGAGAGAGTGTAAACAGATGGATGATGGGTGGTTCACCCTCACAATTTAGAGGCAAATTCCTATGAGAGGTTTTTAGATTTTGGCTAAAAACGGAATAATCATGATTAAAAGACCACTAGGAACGCTTTGAAAACAGATCAAAAGATGATCAGAGTGGGACTTTAAAAAGGCAGGATGTCTTTGAACGCAGCAGCACATGTCCATATCGACTTCTGTGTATGTCTTTGTGCATGTTTTCTCAGACAGCGTTACCGGGGAGCTGAGGTTCAGCAACCTCTCCCAGAGCTTCGCCGGCATCTATCTTTGTGAGGTGAACAATGCTGTTGGAGCTCAGCGCTGCAGGATCAACCTGAAAGCCAGCAAGCGTAAGAGAGCACAGCTGCACATTGATCGCTCCTGATGGCACACCTTGCATGACACACGCAAATAAATAAATAAATAAAGACCCACATTTCGGATTTCACACTCTTTGCAGTCCCGTCAGGACCCCACGTCGTTGCTCCACTTATCTCATTCTACTTTTCCCCTTCCATCATCCTTTATGTTGACAGAAAAAGGTCACAGCTGCTTGTGTTTAAAACCGAAAATTTATTTAAAAAAAAACAGATAAACAACATTGACAAGTGAAAGTAGGCAAAAAGGCAGTTTTTTTGTTGCATAAATGAAAATCAAACATGAAGATGCAAAAGTTACCATAAAAATATCTGTTTAAGTAAATGGGTGGGCAAAACCCTAAATGTAATATTTATTTTTAAAGGTAAAATAGACTCCAAATGCAGCATAAAAATACACACATTATTGCATTTCCAGGGTGGCTTTAGGGGGCTTTTTAAACAAAACATTCTGTCAGAATGAGTCAGTGCTGCAAATCTGAGCAGCTTTGGCCAAAATGGAAAGTAGACGTATCGGAAAGATGTGTCGCATGAAATGAATGAGGTAACTATAAAAGCGCCAGCAGGAGCTGCAGCCAGTGGTTCAGCGGGCTATTAGAGAAAGAAAAATCTGCACTCCCATTCATACTTAAACAGGAAAACGACTTTCTTTGGATCCTTTAATGAGTTTGTCTCTGCACGCCTTGTGCTCTGTAGAAAAAAAAGAAAAGAAAGCCCTGTACATACATTAGGGCCAGCCCACAGCTCCTTGAGTCAGCGCTCTCAAATTTTTTGGCTTTAAGCAGCAAATGAATCATTCCGGTTTCAGGAGCTGCAGCTCCAGACCAGAGATTGTTGCCTTGAGGCACAAAGACAAGAACCTCTGAAAGATCATCAGCATAAGTTTGTTTCATTTCTCTGGCTGATTTTTTTATGTTTAAACTTTTTTTCCTAATCTCTTTAAAACACATATATAAAAACAAAACAGGACACTGACTGTATTTAGGTTCAATCTAATAAATAATATGGACTTTTAAAATGTCGATTCCTTGGTTGGACAGCCTGTTTAATCTTCAGAGACTATGTAAGCAATTTTTATTGATTTTTGTTTAATTTTTATTCAAGGCAAGTGCTTTTTCTTATGCTAGGATAAGGAAAAAATGAGTTTACTTCTACAGAAACAGCTACAGTTTTTTAAACAAGCTCACTGTAGTTGCTTTCAGAGAGCAAGCTGTAGAAGATGGATCCTGATTGAGCTGTACACCATCAACATTTCTCAGAAAAGCTTCTACTGAGATATTTTATTTGGAACAACACTTTTTATTTTTATTTCATTCACCTGGAGGTAAGCGCGACTAATCTCAAAGCGTCCACTGTGACACTGTGTGTCGGTGTCCAAAACCACATTTTTTCAGTTTTTTAAACGTTTTTTTTTGTCTTTGATTTAACCAAATTGTGCTGAATTTATCCTATTTTTCTATTGACTCACTGCTGTTTCCTGGAACAAAGCACAGCATGTCTGATATATTTTTATTTTTTTTGCAAAACAGGATCTTGTTAAAAGTGGGCCTCGTTTTTTTATGAAAGAGTCTGCGTGAAGTTGCAGCTTCTCCTGCAGAGTTCAAGAAAAGGTTTCATCAGGAGAGAGAACAATCTTTCTTTTCAACCATTAACGGCTTCACTGTTACTGCAGAGCAGCAACGCTTCAGTTTATACAAGCAGTTCACACCTGGACTACACTAATTAAGAACTGAGGCTTTGGGGATTTTCTCTATAACATTAGCTGCTTTAATGTAATGATGGACTTACCGATATGTGAGAAGATGTACCGCATCAAATATGTAGATTTTGAAGACGAAACATTATATTAGCAGAAAAACATAAAGGGGAAATTTTAGTTGAAAAAAATGTTTTTTAGTAACTTAAAAAGTTCTTGTGCCGTTTTTCTTATGATGGAGATAATAAATAAATTAATCTCAAAATTGCAATTGTGAAGCTACATACACGCCGGGCATGTGACACATGTACGTCCTAAACGTAGGTTCTTCATGCACATTTAGCCCATGGTGTTCACACTGGACAAGCAAGGAGGGGCTACTACTTTTTTTAATCTACTTTTTAGTAGCACATTTCCACCACCTAGAAGAGGCTTGGTACAAAATGTCAAAGCGGTGCAAATCTGGTGAATTTTGCTCCAGGCGTTTTCTTTCACAGCTCTATTCTCATATATGAAAGACTTGGTGCTAAAGAATTCCAACGCACAAACGACAGTTATTAATGTCTCCTCCAGCATCAACTTTCATATGGTTGACCCTTTTATGAATTTAAAAGGACGCCATCCTGATGTCAACCCTGAAACATGTATTTACAAAGTAGAAGTGGTAGCTGTGCTCTCTCTTTCTCCCTCTGAAAATAATTCTGAATTAGCAATATAATACGCTGTAAAAAAGGTGTTCTTCTTTGGGGAAAAAAATATATAAACAAAGCAGAAAACCTTGATACGCGTTCATTGAGTGTCAGATATTTTCTTTGACTAAAAACATTAGAAAGTGGGAGACAAATAGATGGTTTGAATGCCAAGGTTTTTCACAGGAGCAAAGAGCAGCTGGAATGGAACGCATCTTTGACACACAAACAAAAGCAGAACCTCCAAGAAACTTCTGCACAAAAAGTGTGGCAAAGAAGCTTTTGCACAAATGATGGATAAATAACTTTTTACCCATAATTCCTGTAGGTTTTTGCGATAAAAATATTTAATAATAATATTTATAATTATGTGTATTTAACATAATGAATTCTTCGATCTTTAACACTTTAACACCTTTAACCCTTAAACAAAAAATCTTTAACAAACTGTAACTTTTCAAAAGTTACAGTAAATCAAAGAACATAAACACTGGAGCTCTGGTGTTAAAGGGTTAATGCGTTTTGCTGCAGATTTTCTAACTTTTGCTTATTCTTTTAGCTCCAAACCGAGCTGGGGTCATCGTCGGCACCTTTGTTGGCTCTCTGCTCCTCATCTTCATCCTGCTCGTCTTCATTGTGCTCCTTTACTGGAAACTGAGAAACGGACGCTACAACGAGAAAGAGTTCTCCAACGAGATCAGGTAAGATGGGCAGAAAAAAACCCAGGGTGGACCGAAAATCTTTAGTGCCACATGGAGGATTTTTAACGACAAACGTGAAGCTCGTAAAGATCAGAGTTTAATCTGAGAGTTGGGCAGGAAAACGTAAAAATGAGAGTTTTTGACAGGTGTCAATCATTGAAACACCCCCTCCCTCACATGAGAAGGGGGCTTCTTACAGGAGGATGGAGTGTCAAATGTGATGAAGGGTGGAGCGCACTTATTTTCTTTCTCCCAGCCTTCCATCACTGCCCTGACAATAA
>NC_050523.1:20657663-20660700 GCF_002922805.2 Oryzias melastigma | reverse complement strand
AGTTTATGTGATGTGCTGTCAGGTAAAATCTGAATATCCGGTGTGATAACCAAGCCACCAAAGAACTTCCAATCCGTTAGAACAGGGGTCTCCAAACTACGGCCCGCGGGTCAGATCTGGCCCTCCTCCACTTTTGGCCCGGCCCCCAAACTGTTGTGGCTAAATTAGACATTTTTCCAGTTTTTTAGCCAAATTTGACATTTAGCAAATATTTCAGCTTAGCTGTTTTGGCTAATTTAGGATTTTTCCGTATTTTTTTTTTTTTTTTTGCCTAAATTGAATTTTAGCTAATATTTTAACTTGATGGTAGCCGTTTTGGCTAAATTAGACATTTTTCCAGGTTTTTTTTAAGGCTAATTTGGCATTTAGCTAATATTTCAGCTTCATGCTATTTGTTTCAGCTTATTTTCCTGTTTGTAGGTTGATTTGGAGTTTAGCTAATTTTTCAGCTACATGCTCTCTGTCCTGGCTAATTTGGGCTTTTTGTCAGTTGTTTAGGCTAATTTGTAGTTTAGCTAATATTTTAGCTTTACTGGCTGTTTTGGCAAAATTAGACATTTTTCCAGTTTTTTAGGCTAATTTGACAATTAGGTAATATTTCAGCTACGAGCTAGCTGTTTTGGCTAATTTTGTCTTTTTTCAGTATTTTATACTATTTCTAAGTTGTTTTTTCAGATAATCTGGTACTTTGCAAATATTTCTTCAGTGTTTTTAGCTTTCAGTTTCAGTGTTTTCAGCTATCAGTTTCAGTGTTTTTAGCTACAGCTTCAGTTTATTTTTAGCTATCAATTTAAATTGAATGAATGAATTATTACAAATTTGGCTATTTGTGGCTTTCTGGAAAATCATAAATCTTTACATTTAGGCTGTAATTGTTTCACTTTTTTCTGTTGGCCAACAAACCGACAGGGACATCATGATCTCTAAAACCGAGATTGGACTTTGGAAGAAAATGGCAATTACTACTGGAAAATGAACCTATTGTCCTAGTGAATCTGGTCTGCAGAGAGAAGTATGAATCGCTCTAAAAACCTTTTAGTAGAAGGCTGTACTGACCTGAAACGCTGTGGACCAACACCAGTAGACAACATGGCTCCACAGACTTGGATCCAGTGCATTTCTTCTCTTATTTTTTCTTCAGGACCTTCATTTCCAAAGGAAATGTAGTGTTTACTTTCATTTAAAATCAGCGTTCTGAACCAGTTCTGTTCATTTTGTTCCTTGTCAGGTATGACACACCTGTTGTTTCTGGTTCAGGAGCATCTTGACACTAGTAATGGGATGGTTGAAGTCTGTGTCCTGGATACAGGCTCTCAAAGGTCTGACTCCAACAGAGGTCCATTGTGTTTTTTCTGGTGCTCCAGTACCTTTTTATTGTTTTTGTTCCATCAGTCTCCCCAATAATGTGCTTGAACTCAATGAAAAATCAGATCCTTTGTCGGAGATCATCTTCAGGACAACTGTGACAGATGCAGTTTTTCTCATCCTTGTGTTCATAACCGTTATGAACAATAACGTATCAAGAAGATGAAAAAAAAAAAAATAAGCTTTTGTCAACTGTGTCACTGCTACATGCTTTATCAAACTGCATTTTTAATATACTAAGAAGTGCATTTTTAGTCTTAACTTTCTAAAATATGTCCTCCATCATAAGAAAAATGCCACAAGATGTTAAAAACACCAAAACAATCAATTATAATTATTTTTTTTATCATTTTATTTCATCCTCAATGCCATAAAAGAATTCTTCCAAGGCTCATGTCTGACAATCCCAATCAAGTGAGGCGAATTTTGTCATAATTTTATGTTCAAGGTCATAAAACTGCTCCTCTTTTAAATGATCATTGGCTCGCCTCTTTCCTTGATCGATGCTTAAGAACTGAAAGAAATGCATCATGAAATCAGTTGAAATCAGTTCTTGCTAATTCGCTCTGTATATCTAAGAGCGTTGGTGTGTCTTGAAGTTCCTTTGTGGCTAGCACAGCCTCCTCCAGAGACAACATAAAATGGAACATACTCTTACTGTGCATGTGATAAGTGTGTTGTGTAGTATTTGTACACTCTTATGATGTAAGATGATGCTGTCGTGCGGAGCCCTTGCCCTGCACTCTAGTGGTACTGGTATGGCAAGCCAAAAGGGAAAAAATGCAGGAAAAAAATGGCGTATTGACTATGAAAAATGCAGCTTTTAATGCACATTTTAAAAGTAGCAAATAAATTGTCCTATTCCAAAATGGGCATAAAAAGCAGCATTATAGCGCAATCAAAATCATGCATCGAAAGCGCCGTTATGCTTGAATAAAACGGCTATAGGCGAGGTGGATTCTAAATTCCTGCCGTGGCCATCTTTCCTTCGTCTTCTCTTATGCGGCAATCATGAGTTTGATCCCACGGCATTGCACAGCGGGTTTGTTGAATTTTAGCAACAGTATTTTACAGGTATGTACAATATTAATAAACTTTTATAAATATTAAAATGGGCTCTCTTTGTTGGAGACAATTATAAATCTCCTTTTGCAGTCATTAAATTACCAAACCAACATGCTGCTCCAACAGACACAGTTGATTCCTGTTTAAAAATCGGGAAAAATCCATGAAAGAGCAAATCTTTCATGATGACCTCATGTCTGCTTTTGTCAATACCTACACAGTACAACTTCTTTACAACTAATAGACGGTTTAGAATTTATATGACACAGCAAAACGGCGTTTTCGATGTGCATTTCTGAGCTCGCTAAAATGCAGCTTTCGACACGCGGTTTGGACGCGATAAAACGTCGCTTCTTACGTCCGTCTTGGGACAACACAAGACGGCGTAATTTAAGTTTTTGTTTTACAACGCGCATTAAAGGCAGCGTTTTCTATGGCCAATACATCATTTTTTAAGGCACTTCTCCAGGCGATTATTGACACCTTTGTCTTGCCATATATTGGCTCCGAACTGATGGTGCAAATGCTGCATGCACAGGGGTGCCCCCAAAGGACACCTGTAGCAAAAACTACACACTGATTATCTAATTTTCTTATTTCTAACAGT
>NC_050523.1:20643204-20657092 GCF_002922805.2 Oryzias melastigma | reverse complement strand
GGTGAAAATGCTGCATGCACAGGGGTGCACCCAGAGGACACCTGTAGCAAAAACTACACACTGATTATCTAGTTTTCTTATTTCTAACAGTCAATGTGCATGCACAGAATGGACAATAGGTGTTAAAGGATCTCACACGAACAGTATGACAATGTGGATGCCCTAACAACACGCCTGCGTCTCATCTACTTAAACCCTTACATGTTGTATAAGTGTTCGTTACAACTTGTCGCCTGCTCATCGAGTGGTCTACAATCTTGTCTTTTCCTGCGGGCCCATTTTTGTCCATGTAGACAGCTCATATCCACCTGTTAATGAAGTTCTGAATGAGGCATTACCTTCAGTAAACTTGGAATAGACATAAAAAATAACAAAAATGAGAACTTCATCCTGAATCAATCAGTAAACCAGTAATCATCTGGGTAAATGTGTGCATGCTGCGGTCATCAGCTCACTGCAAAGACTGAAACAACATCTTTAAAAAAGGCTCTCATCAATTCTTTAGAGCCCTGGTCTCTCTGCAGCTCCTCTTAAAGTCATCATATCATTTGCTGTAAAGTAGGCCAGCGCTTCCTCTCCTCCTCACACGCTCTGTCCAGGTTTGTTTTGCTCTTTTATTTATTGTTTCAGACACTGCTAACTGACCTAAAATCCCAGCTTCCTCTCTCTTCCTCACTGCTGCCTAATTAATAATCAGTGAAGGAAAAAAAAGCTGTCAAGTCAATTAAAAGCTGTAGAACAACCGCAGTTCTCGTGTGGCATTTTCCCATTCCAGGAGAAACACAACACCTTCCTCTTCCTACTGAGGTGAGTTCTGCAGGATCGCGGGTGCAGAGGTGTGTGACCGGGTTAAGTGTGCTGCCCATCTTTGGCTCAGCTCTACCAGCAGAGAACCAGCCCTCTGCTGTATGAAAGGATTTCAGAGGTCTCTCACACTCCACTGAGTGCTTTTAAAAACAGGACTCAGTCTTTTGAAAAGACTGCCCTGGCCTATAACCAGCCAGGAAAAACACTCACAAAAAACACACTTGTACTCTTTAAATTCTAACCTACACAGAAAAGATTATCGACGACTAACAAAATAAAATCGGCAGCGATCCTCGTGGTATGTGTATGCAATGTTGTTGTTGTTTTCTCCTTCTGATCTTCTGCCCGCCATGTTTTCTTAGCCTCCAAACATTGATTTAAATAATTAAAAAGATCAAACTCTTAAGGTCGTTTAAAACAAATGTTTTGCATATTAAGAAAATCAATTCCTGTCCCATCTAGAAGAAAATGGACGATACACTCAAGTGAAAAAGGGTGTTTTTGGTGTTTTCAGAAATGTTGTTGTAGCGTTTTTCTAAGCTTAGATGGAGGAAGCTGATTCGCTGTGGCGACCCCAGAAGGGAAAAGCCAAAAGGAAAAGGACTTGTAGCATTTTTCTGTTGTATTTGTGACATTAAGCTCCCTGCTCTGAGATCTCATTAATGGGGAGGGGAAGAGGGGTCGGGGTTGCTCCACACCATCAGCCACAGCCACAACATGCACATTTCTAATGAACTACTGTCGCTCTGCAGAAACTATGATCTAGAAAACGACACAGGATTTTTGATTTTGCCTTAAACCAGTAATAATGATATATAATCGTACACACAGAATCTGTCAAACCCTTTAAACGTTTGAATTGGGGGCCAGCAGGCACCACACGCTTTTACTGAGGCATCTGATTGGTCCGTTTATAACATAAATGACTTAAGATATTTTATGAAAAAAATTGTGTAGCAAGAACGTGTTAAAATTATATATCAGAGCAAGAATGATTGTTCTGACAAATAGAATGACTGAGAAAAAACGTTCTATTGAGAAGTCCATGAGATGCTGACTTTCCTACTTGGAACGGGGGGGGGGGGGTTGACCTGTCCAACTCCAAAAGTCAAAATGATCAAAATAACATAATGAAAACACACAAAAAATGAAAGCAAAATTTTTTGAGTTATAGTTTAGGCTGGTGTATCTCACTTTATGGCCTAATGACAGCACAAAGTAATCCAAATAGTCATTCCTGCTTAGTGAAGCAGATTCATTAACACAGGTTCAATTTACTCATGAGAAGAAAGGAATAAACTTTAAAAAAATAATAAGTAAAAATCTGCAGTTTTGTGGTTCTCTTGACAGAATTCCAGTCGATAATCAACATTCCATGAATGGAAACTGAAAACTTCTCTAAAAGTGACCCTGACAGGAGAACAACAGGATCACCTTCAGTTTGGTGACTGAGAGAACTAGTTTTCTACTTGTTAAACATCAGAGGTTATGTATGTGTTCAGACTGGAAAAATCTTTTAGTCCGGATCGAGTAGCGTTTTCAACAGTGTTAAACAAATAATTTGTAGGAGCCTTTTTCTTGTTTGAAAACACAACAATCATTACTTTACATTTGTTCACAGATCATCGATTGCTCCCTTCTTACTCTGTTTACATCCCATAATGATCGGCTACGGTGGGTATTTTGGCCCAGTTGTTCCTCCGAGCTCAGAGTCTTGGATTGAGGAAACTCAGAGCAGGCTGGAGTTCAGTCCGATTGGAAAGACACTCAGACCACCTCAAAAGATAGGTCCAAGAGCAGTTGGTCCCAGACTGGGGTCTGTTTGGGTGTATTCAGATGTAATCCTATATAACAACCTTCAAAAATGAAACTTTTTGCCAAATAAATTCATATCAACATAGTGAAAACAAAACTATATAGAAGGCAATTCAACAGTTCGGTAGATTTAAACCATCATGTGAGTTTAGGCATATAAAGTTCTTCAAAAATTATGTTACTTTGCTGTTTTATTTTGAAAAGACAACATCAGACCCTAGTTTTTTTTTTCAATTCCTCTACCACACCAAACCAGGGATTACATGCCGATTCTTGGAAGAGCTTCTGGGGTAAGCCTGATCTTCTACTGCGAGACAGCTGCTGCCTTTACCCCCACTGTAGATGTCACACCTCTTATTTCTAGAAATGTGGAACATTTGATTAAATTCCAAAACCCTTTACTAGGACGCAGAACTGTAGTCTTCCTCTCTTTTCTCTCCAGCTCTACTGTGGCCATCTGCTCTGTACTCAACAAATACAAAAACTGTTTTGAATTAAAAATAAAATGAGTAAATAATAAAAGTCTAATAAAAATGTAGTCAATGATTTAACTTTAGAGGATTAAAAAGCAATTAAAAATGGCTTATAAATATGAGGTCTTTTTCCAAAGTTTCTGTTGGTAATGGATTCCATAACTGATAACTGTATTGATCCGTCTTATTAAACAGAAACCACGGCTGCAGCAAGAACAATATGTTAAGCTATTAACAAACCAAGCATGTGACGTGTGTTCAAGGATGTGATAAACACATTCTTAAATGGCTTTTTAGCTTATGGTGTTTACACTGGATAAACAGGGTGGGGCTTCTTCTTCTTTTTTTGGTTTTTACTACATTTCTGAGACTTGGTGCGAAAAGCCAAGGCGGTGCAAATCACATAAATCATGTTTTTCTGTCACGGCTCTATTCCAAATTATAATTTACTCAGATTTTTCCTGTCGGGCACAAACTTTAATTAATAATTTCACTCTATGATCAATTTTCAAACAGTTGGCGGCTCTGTGAATTAAAAGGAACAGCATCTATATGACATTAGCAAATGTGAGTTTCTGATTGGTCAAAGTCTGATTTGGTTTAAGTTTCAACATGTGTTCCGTGGCAGCACCTTTTGTATGTAGAGCCTGAAAACGGTCGTAGTAACTTGCGTAGCGAAGCTTGAATGTGAACGTTTTGAACATCAGAAACACTCATTTCCATAATAACAGACTTTTCCTTGGAAGTGGTCGCTTGAACGCGTGCTGCCAAAGGCGGTGTGAAGGTAGCCTGACAGTGAGTGAAGCATCTCCTCTCAGGTAATTAAATCTCAACAATCCAGCACAGTAAAGGGTGTTGCTGCAGTTTGCCATTCAGATATGGAGTCATTGAACCAGCTCTGGCTTTAGCTCATTTGAATGTCTGAGATTTACTTTATCTCTTTCAAAGTGGCTGTTGTCTGTCATGCTCCTTCTCACAGTCTTCAAAGAAACTGAATTGCAATGTGGGGTTTTCAATATCATGTATGTGTGACAATAATAGCTTAAACAAAACCTTTACTTGCATATTAACGGAATTTAAATGACCCACTCGTTTACTAATGAATGTGGTTGATCTCATTCTAATCCATGACAGAAGAATACGTGTCACATTCCGATCATTTCTTATCTAATCCTCTTAACAGTTTTTGAATTTAATTAAGCTGACTATCCAAGAAAGAAAAACTGAAAGAAAAACTCCACAAACACAACCTACATCAGAATATATAGTCAGCATTGTCCAAAATGCTTTGGTATCCTGAAGCATTGAAAGTTCCTTTCACTGGAACTAAGGGGTCTGAAAAACAAGCCCACACCATCATTCCTCCTCCACCAATGCAGTCTGAAACGTCCCGTTCTCCTGCAACCTCCAAACCCAGACGGTCCATCAGATTTCCAGATAGAAAAGTGTGATTCCTCCCTCCAGAGACGACGTCTCCACTGCTCTAGAGTCCAGTGACGGTGTGCTTTACACCACAGCATCCACGCTTTACATTGTATTGTTGATGTGTGGCTGCTGCCATGGAAACTCGTTCCATGAAGCTCCCTGTGTACTGTACTCATGCTGATCTGAAGGTCATATGAAGGTTGGAGCTCTACAGCAACTGACTGCAGAAAGTCTATGACCTCTTTAGACCATAGAATATAAAAATAATGGACTGAGCGAGCAATGAGGTCCCCCATTGGAAATGCATTACTTCCTCTCCTCGCGAAAGTAGGCCGCCGCTTTCACCGTCAATTCCTGAAACGGATACCGCCATTCGCAACCCATCTTCAGCGATTGGTCTGAGTCATAGCTGAGTCATGAATCTACAGGAAGTACTGTCGCCAATCAGGAGTGAGTTTATTGCAACCGTCTGCCTCTTTCCACACCTCAACCACGAGACCGCGGGATGTAAACAGCTTCTACTTTAATAACGGCGGCTCGGGAGGATCGTACAAGCCTTTGTTCAAGCCTTTGAGGGAGAACCATTCCAACATTTGATTCTGTCAGCGGTCCTTTGGGATTTACTTACATTTATTCCTTTTTGTTGAGATAAAAGGAGCATTTGGGGAACGCCACTGGAGAACTGCGCGTGTCCCCCTCGCGCACGCAGCAGCTTGTCAGTTCTCATGCGCGGCCAGGTTAGAGTCTGATCAGATGCACGTGAGAAACACGTTCAGCGGTATTTAAAATAAATAACCATCCTAACAAGCTGGATCTTTTTTCTGTTTGAAAACACGACCGGGTTTCAAGTTTGTCTCGCGCTCCTCAGACGACTGCGCCTAATACAGGCTGAAGCTGGAAAAGTGCGGCGAAGATGTGATTTTATGCGCGTATACGCAACTCATAATTTATAAGCTAAAATTAAAACAGTGAAATAAAGAAAAATGACAACTGTAAAAAGACAACTTTCCCAATTCAAAAAAGGTAACCAGCATGTTGAATACAGCCGGTGGTGCCACAAAACTGGAGAAAAGTCTTTCTTGTATACTTTGTCTTGTAGGCCAGGACTGCCTGGTCCTAAAAAACCTGTTTCTCTTAGGTATGTGGATGGGGGAGGGAGCAGAACTGTGTGCTGTCGTACAACCTAGATCTAATTTGCAACTAGAAGGTTCAGTCATTAAGGTGATTACCGCAACACTACTTTGAGAAGGGGAGGGGGGCATTGCAGCAGAAGCTGAAAGTCCTAGGGATTCTAGTGTTAATTGGCTATTCACTTCCATATGTAAATGTTACTGCAGCATGCATTACCTAATGTGCATTTGAACCATCATTCCACTAGAGCAAACAGGTTGGGTGGAGTTACCTGATGTATGTGGGCGTATGTGTGACATTTTGACTTATAAAAGTAGACACATCTTTAACTCAAGAAGACAAAAATCCAAATGGCAGCGAGACGGACAGTCAAGGAACACACTGCTGTGGAAGTCTTAGCTCTTCTTCAAGAACTCCCTGATGTAGACTCTGGGAATAGTGATGAAGATTCGTTTCTTGAGGAATCAGAGTTCATCCCTTCTGATTCCTCCTCTGACGAGGATATTCCAGTATCAATGGATATGCAGCCGGAACAGCCCCTCCAGTCCAGCTTACGTTCACGTAAGCAGACTAAAAGACAAATAATTGATGAGGAAGAGGACAAAGTGGACCAGCCATCTTCTGTACAAGGAAACTCCTCCAAATTCAAGAAAGCCAATCACAATGTCCGAGACAAAGACTGCAGGAAACGCAGGTGTGCTGGAGAAAAGTCTTCCTCATCCCAGAAGCGCAAGCGTACTGATCAGAAATTCCAGAAAAGAGAAGAGAAGGTCCAGAAAAGCAAGGATACGAGCAAGAACTCTAAGGTTTTTTTACATTTTGCTCATATATATTGTATCATTGTCTGCATTCATGTTTTTCTGTTCTTGATTTAATCTAGAAATGCTCCTAAACTCAAATCGATTCTCTGCTTTGGGCAATAGAGGTCTAATCTTATTTCATGTTATTTTTAGACAGGACTTTGTGAGACAGCTAAAGGTGGCACTGTTTGGGTCCGGCGAAAAATTGAGGACCTCAACAGCATTCAGCCAACACAGCCAACTCAGACATCGCTCTGCAAAGGAGGACCAACAGAGATTGCAAGACGCAAAGTGACCAGTCGTTTGCAAAGCTTCCTCTGTCTATTCACCATCAGTATGTTCATGACCATCAGAGACTGCACAGAACACAAAGCCCGCGAAACAAACCCTGACTGGAGCACAAGTGTCTACGAGCTGATGGCATTTGTTGCCGTTTTGTTGTTCAGAGGAGCGGCTGGCAGAACTCGTGCAATGCGTGACTCCTGGTCAAAGTACTTTGGCATTCCAGAAATCATGTCCACAATGTCCAGAGACCGATACGAAGAGCTGATGCGCTATTTACGCTTTGACATAAAGGAAACTCGTTTGGAACGCCTGCAGGCCGACAAATTTGCAGCAATATCAGACATTTGGGGATGCTTTGTTCAGAACTGTGTGCAATCATACGACCCAGGGAATCACATTGCAGTTGATGAACAGCTATTTCCAACAAAGGCCCGATGTCCTTTTTTGCAATACATCGCATCTAAACCGGACAAGTTTGGGATAAAGTTTTGGATTGCAGCAGACTTGGACACTAAATACATGTGCAATGCCATTCCATATTTAGGAAAAGACCCCAGCAGTGACATTGGAGAGCAACTTGCGGACAATGTTGTGACAAGGCTTATGGAACCCTTTTTGGACAGGGGCAGGACTGCCACAGACTACAACTACCTGAAATGTGGTGTTGATGTGCTGGATCAGAAACTGCGTGCTTACACTGTGCGCACAGGACCACGGAGATGGCCTGTAGTTGTTTTCTACAATATCCTGGACATTGCTGCTTCTAATGCACATGTACTGTACAAGGCATGTACAGGATCGAAAGAGTCGAGAAGAAAGTTCCAGCATAAGCTTGCAATTGAGCTAAGAAATAGACACATGCAGGAAGTTGCACAGGAGAAAGAAAGAAAAGAGGCACTACGTGAAATCAGAAGAGTTTCTGAAGGAAAAACAACAACTTGCCAAGTGCAACAGAGTTGTAAGAGAAATCGCAGTACCGAGAAATGTGCCATATGCCACAAGTACACCTGTCGGAAATGCAGGAAAGGATCTCCATTTGTGTGCAAAAATTGCTAAAGAAAAAAAACACTAGCTAAACACTGTTCATACAAACTCACAAGTGCGCACACAAGTTGTTTATCAATGTAAATTCTCTGGAATATTTTTTGTGTGAAATAATTTTTTTTTCTTTCTCGCTAAAGTCATTTGTTTCATTTCTCCTTCAATGTAGGCCAAGGCTGCCGGATTCTCAAAACCTGTTTTTCGTAGGAGGAAGGGAGCAGACCTGTTTGCTGTTGTTCTAGCCAAATCTAATTTGCAACTTGATGACCCAGGGATTAGGGTGATCACCATATCACTGCTTTGAGAAGGGGTGGGGACACTGCAGCAGAAACGGAAAATCCCAGGGATTCTAGTGTTTGCAGATTTTGTTTTGTTTCTATGACTTTAAAGTAAAACTTAATGATTTGAATCAATAAAGACAGGTTAATCTAGTTCAGTTACTGTAGTTAAGATTTTTCTTTTATATTTTTAAACTGAAGTGAATGTTTAATAGTAAAATAAACTAATTTTTCTTATTTTCCTTTTCACCATTGCTTATATTACGCCATGTCAAACTTTAACACTGCTCCAAAAATGCACACGTCAGATAACAGAACACAATAGTGGTAAGGGTTAAACTACAGTCACCACTGTTTATTATTAGACTCAATTTAAAACACATATTCTTCTTTTCTGCTGCACAGCATGTCTAGATGTTATTTAGAGACAAAGTCCTTTAAGTATCTAATTCTATTTACATATAGTTTTTTTTAGATTGGATCTTGTTTATATTCAATGTAAGTGGAGAAAAAGCCTGGTTGACTTGTCATAAAAATATAAAATTACATTTTTAATTTATAGCGTATGCATTTAATATAAGTAAAGGATGATATAACTGCATTAGATACATCATTTGTTCTTTTCAATGAACTTGTATGTAATGTAGTAAAAAGTAAAAAAGTAATTAAAATTGTTACATATAGAAAAATCTTTAGCGTGACCCTGTGACAGACTGGTAACCTGTCCAGGATGTACCCCGCCTGGTCGTGACCCTATAAGGACACAGTGGGTTAAGAAAATAGATGGACTGACACAAAAATCTACATGCTGTTGTAATCCAAATATTTCAATATTTAAAGCTACATTTTACAAAAGAATAACTTGATGGGCACAAAACTATAACTAAAGTGTTGTATTTTTCTGTCCGGGTTCTGTAGCTTTTGCTGGCTTTTAGTCAGTAATGATCACGTCAAAGCGGGTCTTTTAGAGTTGAAAGGTGCAGCCGCATGCGCCAGATCTTCACAATCAAACAAGGCTTAATCAGACTGAAAATTCCAGCCAACCTCTCAATAATTGCATCTGATAGTTTTTCAGGAACTACAGTTTTAGTGATC
The DNA here is from genome assembly GCF_002922805.2 of Oryzias melastigma. NCBI lineage: Eukaryota > Metazoa > Chordata > Actinopteri > Beloniformes > Adrianichthyidae > Oryzias > Oryzias melastigma. Next base: position 20,647,942 of record NC_050523.1, on the reverse strand, counting down.
ACCGAACCTCTGAGCTCTCGGTAATGACCTGTAAATCTTCAGCTCGTCTCTTGGGTTTAATTCCAACTCAATTGTTTGGAGAGATTTTCCCAGTAATCAATATGTCTTCTGATTAACCTCCTAAATTGATAGACTGCTTTCCCTTAGATTTTACGTTTTTTTATAATTAAAGCTTCACTTAAAAACTGTACCCTCAATTCACAAGTCTTACCTAATACTGGCCTATGCACAATCCTAGTTTTATTTCTAAAGTTCTTAAGTACATTGGTAAAATATAAACTGGAAATTCTGAAAGAAATCAATGATCTGCTCAGTAATGGAGACAGAGGACTTGGATTTTTTGGACCTTATTTACTTCAAGCAGTCATTAAATTGTATTTCAAGTCCATGTCATTGGAAGTACAGGAACTGCTTTAAACTATTATTAATCTCATTTATCTAATATTTTCCGGTTTGTTTGAATAAACTGCATTTTTGTCACCCAACAGAGTCTTGGCTCCAAATCCAAGTTGCACCCCTACTCCTACAGCTTCTCCCTATCCTACATTTATCCCTCCAAGGGGAGAGATATGGAAAAGTAGTGTCTTCAAATTTGGACGTTGCCAACGCTCAGTGACATCATCAATAGTCGCTGATCAGCTACGTTAGCACGTAGCTGATCAGCGCTCAGGAAATACATAGCATCAGTTTTATAACTTTAAAAAGTCATGCATGCAAAGGCAAAAAGTCATTTATTACATTTAAATATAAACTTCTGTGATTCATAACAGATTTACGTGAAATAAAGCATTTATCGCGGATCACCCTCCCAGTGGAGGGATAGCCAGCCATAATTCGCTACGGGTTAAAAAACAAGCCTGGACACCACTAAATCTCCAAAAACACCCCTACAATTGTAGAAAAAGGAAGGAGCCATAGGGGTAGGGGAGGAGTTTAGATTCGGCCCTGATGTCTGGTTAAATTCTGTTTAACAGACTTTTTGTTACATAATATTATCAGGCACTCACTTCTGAGCCTGGGGCTCTGGCTCCTTTGGTGGTCCTTCTCGAGTGGCTGCTTTCAAGTGGTAGGGATGTGGACTTCGAACAAGCTCACTGCTGATTGGTGAGAAACGTTGGATGTAAAAACGTTGACTCAGACTGACTCGGGCCAATTGCTGCTCACTGATTATATCTGGTTCCAACATGGCGGCATCTGTATACTGAAAAAATGGCAGCTGAGTTGACTTCATTTGAAAGTCATTTTCTATGGGTGATATCACACTCACTCGGTCCAGTTCTCACATACAGTCCATTGTTTCATCCAACAAAGAAATATAGACAAACATAAAAAAATAATAAAGTTTAGCCTCAAATACAAAATATAAATATACATCACATGTGTCCAAAGCTACACAACAAACTATTGTAACAGTAAAATCTGTCCAACATAAGAGGTTTTATCTACTTGCTCAGCTGCAGTTAATGCTCTTCCTCTAGCAGCCTTTAGCTTGCTAATTATGGAAATTAACCAGAAAACTCTTTGGTGTTTGGATTATATCGATCATAATTATTAAAACTCCTCTGATGTTTTTGCTGTTTTGTGTGGCACTTTGAGAGTTTTGTTGCTGTGAACTGTCACTTATAAATTAAATTACTATTAACAATAATTTGCCGCTTTACAAATGTGTGCATCATTGTGAAATATCATTTCTGGAATCTAGGGAACACAGCCAAAGCTTCACCATTTTCATTGTTGTAAATGTATTCTTTTGAACTCCCATTGAATGAATCCAATCCTAATTCTCTAAAGTCCAATTATGTCTGTTGTGATGTCAAACAGGGAGGACGCGCTGCCTCCCGACAGGCGCTCGGTGAGTCTGCGCTCAGGCCGGACCTCCCGCGGACCCCCGTCGGTGCCTTACTCTGAGGTGTACGCTGAAGACGCGATCCCCTTTGATGAGGGGAGCGCATGCTTTCCCTCTAGCAGCAGCCATGGACACACGCCGGTCAAACACACTGCACTGGAATATAACAGCAAGTATGGATACGCAGTGTGATCAGTAACACACCTGAACCGAGAAGGCTTTGCCTTTTAGTGTCACAATGAAATGATGTTTCAGGATGTTTAAAAAGGACTGATTAAAACTGAGAAAAAAAAAAAATCAACAGAACGATATTTGAGAAAAACGAATACTTCAACAGTTTTGCCAGTGTGATCCACATATATATGTTTTTTTCTCGACTGTGTAATTGTTACAATTTTTAATAGGTGCTGTGGTATTAAAGTTAAGTTACACTATATTCAGACTTTTTGTTTTTCCTTTGTACAACAATTGGGTAAATGGATGGACGAAACATGGTAAAAACATGATACAAATAAGCCAAAATTCAAACCCAATTGGGAGATTTTCCTTAAATTAGTAAAAAATCTTAGAATGGGGTATGATAAGATTTTTTATTTTAAGAAAAAAAAATCTAGTCACTAATACATGTTTACCCCATTCTAAGATTATTTTGCTATTTAAACAAATTCTTGATAAAAATGTTTTCTTGCCACACAAAAACAAGACATTTATCCTGAAGCAATGATCTTTTTACTTTAAAGGGGCCGTACCATAAAAACATTTTTTTTTTTGTGCAAGATTGTAATGTCAAATACAAGAAAAAGAGAAATGGAGTATAAAAAATGTGCCTTTAGAACAGCTGTAAGAAAGGATTTTTAGTTTTTGGTAAAGTTGGAACATTTTTCTTTGGATTGAATAGAGGCTAACTCCTTTGTGCAACAAGTAATCTAGTAGATTCTTGATGAGCTGATCTGGCTCCACTTACTTTCATTTTTGGATGAGCTTTAATCCGGAAGTCAAGTGATTATTATTGACTTTACCACTAAAAAAAACATCAATTTTCTATGTGCTTACTTGGAATTAGCAGGTGAAACAGTGACATGACAACAGTTTATTCAAAAAGAAATATTTATTTTCATGATAGACCTCATTTGGAAATACTCAAAAAAATGTACACGATCAAGTACATATTTTTTCCAAGGATGAACTGACAGGATTTGACATATCAATAATCACATGCAATGGGTTTTTTGTCCACCACATTAAAAAAAGCGACTAAATCCCCACCACCATCGCAGACAACATGGAAGCATCATGTGTGCCCCCCCCACACACAGTGGCAGGACTCTGCCGGTGCAGCAGCACACCTCAACAAGTTTAGAAACTAAACTCATCAGCACCTTGTGCGTCACCCGTCGCCTTAAACCTGCTGGAACTGACAGGGTGTGCACTTTACTTCTGGGAGGGGGCGTGTGACAGTAGTTTATCTTCTTCTTTCATGAGTGAATGGATCCTTTTTGCAGAAAAGCAGTATCAAGGTGGAAATGTAAATCTGAATGTTAGAGGTAAGGCCACATTACCGGGAGTTGGTAATGAAATTGAATATTCATGTAGAGTTTTTGGAATGAAAAAGCCAACGGACTGATTTATGCTTTCGGTCGGCAGCACACACTGTGGTGTAAACGGCAGTGTGAAGTTTTTAACCACAGCAGGGATAAAACACCAGAGTTCAATGAAAACGGTTTAAAAGCTCAAAAAGGTAGAGCCCAGAAAGGTTCCTTTTAAGTTAAAAAAAGAAGAAAATGCTTTCAGCGCTGAACCAAAATGAACTTAACACAGAAAACGAATGAAACAGCAAGTCACCTGATTATCTGTAAAAACAAAACAAGTAAGGCAAGATCAGAACAGGTTTTCAGATCCATGCAGCGCCGCATGGCTGAAAATTTGGCTTCAAATGAAAAGAAAATTGGGTTTAAATTCCAAACATATACAGACACAGATTCAGTGTAGAAAGCTACAAATCAATGAAACAAAACAAAACCAAAAAAAGAAGTGTGCCACGTACTGGTTTAAAAGTTGGAACATCTCGATAACTCACTTTTGCATCGAACTGAGCGTTCCCACAGACTTGACACCAATATGTGATGTTGGCTTAAAAAAGACCCTCCGGCTGTCCCCATCCAGTCTCCAGTTGTGTGGAGGAATGTGGTTGGAGGTCTCAGGAAGTGAGCTGTCCCCACAGTGTTTCATCAGTGCCTCCTTTCTTCAGTGAAGTCCTCTGTGTGTGGATGGGCTGTCTTTGTGTGGATGCTGAGGTTCAGTAAGCAACAACCATTCTTCGAAGGCACCGTACTGTACATTGGAGTGTGTGTGTGTGTGTGCATGTATGTGTGTGTGGACTGCACATGCATACAGAAAGAAGTAAAACCAGTCCACAAATTAGATTCCCTCCACTGGTGTCCGCCCACAAGGCATCACCATGACAACTAAGGCAAAATCTCCGGACATGAAAAGGGCTTTCTCTTAGCCCGTCTGATCTAAGTCTTTGTTTAAACCAACTTCCCCGCAATAATCATTAGTAATGATAATAATCTCTATTCAATAAATTATCTATACTGTACAATTAGTTCACCTTGCACAGACCTGCTTCAGAGGGGGGACTTTTTCAAAGTAAAGCTATCAACAGTCTGTTTCTGTGCTGCCCTTGGTTCCTCCAAGTCTGTACAGAGCGCAGAAAGGTCAGCAGATACTTTTTTTCTTCTTTCCTGTACATAAATAAAACAGGACATCCTGCAAAAACAAAAGCTGATGCATAATTGAAGACAGAGAAAAAAATTCTCGCAGAAAAAATGGGCATCCAGCAATAAGAGCAACAAAAAAATTCCTTCTTTGTGTTCTTTTTTTTTTTTTTTT
>NC_050523.1:20584475-20642974 GCF_002922805.2 Oryzias melastigma | reverse complement strand
CATCAGGCAGAGGTTCTTCAAGTTTATTTGTACACATTTATTTCTCAATGTTACAATGCTTTGTTTCCTGAGAAAGGTATCATTGTAGCAGATCCAGAAACTCATAGAAGGCAGAAACTATAATTGTTTTGGTTCTGACATGGATATTTGCTTATTTTTACCTATAGGAGTTTAGTAACTGCAGAGCTCCTAAAGGCCCGGGGACCAGATTCGACTCGCTGGGTGATTATATCCGGCCCTCCTGATCCTTTTATATTTTTGCTATTAACGGTCCGATGTTATCTTGCGCTGGTAACATATTTCAACACATTCCCAAGTTGTCACATTTTGATGTATGGCTAAGGACCCCTCCGCATCAAAAATGTATGTTTTGGATGTCCTCCAACTCGTTGTTTTTTTGGCGTCTAATTAAATCAAAGCTTCCCAATCTCCAGGCCGCGAACCAGTGCTGGTTTGGTACTGGTACGTGGGCTGCACCGGTGTCCTAACCCTAACCTTTAGTGTGTCCTAAGGTTCAGTCCGTATTAAAAAGTTAAGTTTTAAAAATGTCGTTTTCGTATGTTCAATAAAAGTTTATCCTGTTCGACCACGACCTAAGGTGTGTTCCGGATTTTGGCCCCTTGAACGATTGAGTTTGACAATCCTGCCTCAGTTAGTTTCAAGTGCGCCCCAGTTACTTTCAGGTGCATCTAAATTAGTTTCAGGTCCACCCAAGTTAGTACAGGTGCACCTAAGTTAGATTCAGGTGTGCCTCAGTTAGTATCAAGTGCACCCTAGTTAGTATCAAATGCGCTCCAGTTAGTCTTAGGTGCGCCTCAGTTAGTTTCAAGTGCTCTCGAGTTAGTGTAAGTGTTCTTCAGTTAGTTTCAGGCGTGCCTCAGTTAGTTTCAGGTGTGCCTCAATTAGCTTCAGGTGCACCTCAGTTAGTTTCAAGTGCACCCCAGTTAGTTTCAGGTGTGCTTCAGTTAGTTTCAGGTGCACCTCAGTTAGTTTCAGGTGCGCTTCAGTTAGTTTTAAGTACACCCCAGTTAGTTTCAGGTGTGCTTCAGTTAGTTTCAAGTGCACCCCAGTTAGATTCAGGTGCCCATCAATTAGTTTAAGGGGCCAATCAATTAATTTCAGGTGCGCCTCAATTAGTTTCAAGTGCGACCCAGTTAATTTTAGATGTGCTTTAATTAGTTTCAGGTGCCCATCAATTCATTTCAGGTGTGCCTTAGTTAGATTCAGGTGCCCATCAATTAGTTTCAGGTGCCCATCAATAAGTTTTAGGTGCCCACCGATTAATTTCAGGTGCACCTCAGTTAGTTTCAAGTACACCCCAGTTAGTTTCAGGTGTGCTTCAGTTAGTTTCAAGTGCGACCCAGTTAGTTTCAGGTGTGTTTCAATTCGTTTCAAGTGCAACCCAGTTAATTTTAGATGTGCTTTAATTAGTTTCAGGTGCCCATCAATTAGTTTCAGGTGCCCATCAATAAGTTTAAGGGGCCAATCAATTAATTTCAGGTGCGCCTCAGTTAGTTTCAAGTGCGTCCCAGTTAGTTTTAGGTGCGCCTCAGTTACTGTAGTTTCAGCTGCTCACCAGATCGTTTCTGTGCTCATGAGAAACCAGAACTATTTTTTTTACTTTTAGGGTCTGTTGCACCCCAGTTAGTTTCAGGTGCACCTGGTTAAAAGTGCTTACCAGTTAGTTTCATGTGTGGCAGTACTCATGGTTTCTTTTACTTCTATGTCCCTTTTAGAGCTCTGAAGTGAATAACCTGTAATATTACAATTTTTTGCTGTAACTTTTTCTTTCACACTAAAATACGTTGTCCATGTGTTTACCAATTCCAAGGTCCTGATTGGTCAAACCTAGCGCTTTTTCATAGAGTTTTCATTGAAAGTGTTTGCTGGGGGCAGTGTAAACGTAGCTTCAGGCACTAGTGAGGGAGAACAATTGAGGAGGAATGGTGTTAGAGAAGCCAGGTTAACTGAGTCAACCTGAAGGCCACAAGAAAGAGTCATTTATTTGCCATCAAAAGACTTGAGACCTCCAGCCCTTCATAGCAGCCTTGGAGAGCATTCACGAGACATCCAACACACAAATCCCAGCTGCCCCTCAGTTGGTGTCTTTTAAATGCAAAGAAAGCTGCTTCTCTGATCCCTTCTAAGTTGAATAAGGTCTTCACATTTAAAGTCACCTTGCTGGGGTGAGCTCACTATGGACTCCTGGTTGGCTGGTTGAATAGTTGAGTTTTGTCTGCTTTCAATGCTGTCAAACACCAACTTTATGTGGACCAAACGTGCTAAGTAGCAAGTTCCTGGATAGAGTGTCAGCCCTCTTTGGAGACACATTTAAAATGAAAAAATATATAAATAATAAAGCACTAAAATCTCGGTCAGTTTTAAAATTAACCCTTTTAAACCAGCACATTTCCTGGAAGCCAGATTTTCACCGGCTGAGTATCTACCAGCCGCCTGCATGAGCACTTCTCAGTTTGAAGGATTATTGGCCTAATTGCTAAATTCAGTGCTTCCTTCTGAAAGCAGGTGACTGATGTTCCAAAAGCTGCACTCACACTGAATAAGATTTATACAGTACGAATGGCCAGTTTTAATGTAAAGTCAATGTAAAGTTGTGATCAGAATATCCCGCAGTGGAATTATGGGTGGCAATCTGAAAACAGCGCGTTTCGGCCGGCGCAACACCGTGACATGGCTAAAATTCTAAATATCTAAACTTTCGCAAAGAATTTGCATCTAAGGAGGAACTGAGCTTGGCCCTTTGTTGATGATGTAATAGGTGGGTGGAGTCCAAAACAAATCTAATTGTTCCCCTCCTGAACTTCAATGATATTTTTCTTACTTGTGTCACGATAACATTAAAAAGTTCCTCTATTTTTTTTTTTTGTTCGTAGTAATCTGGTCCAACAAATCATCAAACTGGGTTACAGAGAGAAGGAAGTACCGCTGAAAGCGCCATCATTTAGATGCAGCTCCTACAGTAGATGGTGAAGCTCTCTGTAATGGGACAGTCTCTGGATAATCTCATGAACCCAGACATTGATACATGATTACTGATGCATTTGTAGAGCTTTTTAAAATAAATAAACCTGATCTCTCAATGTCATCTGTGTCTGTATGTGAGCTATGCTCTTACTCTTCCGTTGGCCTCCCCTTTCCACCAGCCCTGGTCTCCACCAATCTTGCTGTAGATTTTGACGATGTCTCCTTCTCGCAGCGACAGTTCTCGCATGTCCCGTGCAGCAAAGTTATACCTGGCCACGGCGGTGCTGACCACCCGAGGAGTGAAGACTGAAAACAGAAACGGTTGTCTGATAAGTTCTTTAGGTTTCATCAAACCACAAAAGCATGTTGAATATTCCAGAGATTTTTTTATGTGCTTGACAAGTGGAGGATTTCTAAGAAAACATTCAAGGCAGACTGTAATTACAATCTGTGAAGCTGGAATAAAAGACAACAAATGTTTACTTTACAGGAGACAAAAGTGCTTTCCTTTAATTGATTAAACGACAGGAAATGTCATCCTGGGCAGAGCAGAAATGTCACAAAAGAAAAGAGTTCCGCAGAGAAACGGTAATGAGGTTGAGAACGCAGGAGCTTATTAAATAATTACAGGAGATGAGGTGCAATGCAAGGAGGGTAAGGAGAGAAAGGAAAAGCAGAAAAGTACCTGACCAAAAGGGAGCTGAGCTCTGAGAGGAGGAGAAGTTGAGGCCTTGTGGACTGAGGAAGGAGAAGTTGTAGGAGGCGGAGGTGGCTGCTGAGAGGAGGAGGAGAGAAAGAAAGCAGGAAAATAAAGCGGGAAATGCTGGAAGAGCATGCAAGCAGAACTGGAGCCTGAGAGGCAGCATAATGAAGAGGGATCCAATGAGGATCGTTCTTTCTCACATTTAATCTGAGCCCATTTATGTAAACAGAGTCTATTTTTGTTTGTGTGAAATGAACTTGCAGCAGGAAATGTATGTTAATCTCTCTTGAACTTCTACAATTCCCTTTCCAGCCATATGCAAGATGACAACCCAGTTTATGAACTAAATGAATATTTTTTCCTCTTTACTGAATACATTTTGCTGCTGCAGCTTTACATAAACTTTGGGGAAGATTCATATCACAACCAAGCTTTCAAAGGAGAAGGATGGAATCTGAGGAGAAAGACAGAAGCTCCAATAAGTTTTAAAGGACCTGCATTCATATTATTCTTATGTCCCTTAGCCAGACAAGACTGCAGGGAGCATGCCTTTGAAATTCTTCTTTTATTTTGCGCCTTCGAGTAAAAATGTAGCCCCCCCCCACATGGTAAAAACCCACCAAAATTTGCACGCACCTAGGACCTGGTGAAAATGAATGTCGGGCATAGTGAGAACCCCAATATAGAAGAGAGTGGCACCACAGCAGGCAAAATCATCAAAAAAAGAATGGAGCCAAGATCTTTCTTGGAGCTCAAAATGAAAAAAAAAAAATACAAAATCCATAAAGAAAGTATTCAAAATATCTATAAAAACTTTTAAAATGATAATAGGATGACCACAAGACTTGAGGCTTGGTGGCCATTTTTTGGCCATTGGGTGATTTTCACATTTAAGAAAGCATTTGCTTGAACAATCTTCACAAAGGTCTAAAACCACAAGCAAAGTACCTCTTATAAATGTAAACTCCTCTTAGGGATTTCGATTGATCACCTTCTAATTTATCAAGCCTCATTGGGAAACTACTTGGTAAAAAAATGTTGGAATTAGAAGTTGTAGATTTTGATCAACATTTGTGTGGCGAGTTTTCAAAAGTGGTGTTCCACTGTTATTTGCATAGTTTTTTACTGGAATAGTGTAAAAAATTGAATGCAAGAATTGTTGGCTCAAACCGAACGAAACGAGATGACACATGATATGAACCTATTAGGAATGTGGGTGTGGTCAGCAAAAAAACCTCAGTAACCAAGGAAATCCAAAAGTTTAGTTTTGCAGATTCTTCTAAAAGATAACATCGACCTGTTTGTCACCACGAGATGACCGAAAAATAAAATGATTTCTATGGAGACAAAACCAACCAAAAAGCTGCCATTTTGTAAAAAAAGTTGTCAGCTATGAACACAGTGGCAGAGGTGGGGGGGAGGGGTGAATCTAGCAAAATTGTACATTGCTCACAGCTTTATATGGGTTCAAATCACGTTCAGTCTAAAGTGAATGAAAAAATATTTGAAAACCAGGTATTGTACATTTGGAAGAAAAATTGAAAGCAGTTTTAAACTTGAAAATACGTATTGAAAACTTGAAAGAATTAATAAAAATGTGAAAAAAATAAAATGAACATTTGAAAAAAAAATGTTGAAAACTTGATATTGAAAATGTGAAACAAAGTAAATTTGAAACTTGAATAGAAAAAAAACCCCAAAACTGTTAGCAATTAAAAATACATCTTTACTTATACTTTCAACTTTCCGTTTTTTGTTTCTCATTCTTTGCCTTCAGCTTTCTGTTTTCAGTTTCAATTCAGAGTTTTCAAGTTTTTGCTGCTGAGATGACCCTAATTTTACATTGGCGGCGGGGCTTCGAGCTCAATGGTTACCGGGAAATCCATCCATGATTCCCAAAAAGGTTATATTGATGTGACGTCTTTTCTGCTGCAGAACATTGTCTGTTTATGTCGCCAACCCACTCCGATCAAACGTAGGGAGAGCAGTATCACTACTGTACCGTTTTACCTCGCTAATATAGCGGTTCACCTTTCGCAGTCTGCTGGTTGGTGAATTTTTTTTTTGCCGTGACTTTGCTGCTGATCTTTTCCATCCTCTGTGCCATTTTTCACGCAGACGGGGGACGTGCAGCTTGACAGCATTACATAAATCGTGATAAGATCCTTATTTTCATCCTAATGCTAGACAAATTTTTCCATGAAAGTTTGAAGAGTGAGAATACAAAATTAGAGAGAAGTGTGAAAATATTGATGTGCGTCTGAGAAAAGTGTAAAATGAAGGGTAGTGAGGAGTCCCTTCTGTCACTCAATGGGAAATATGTCCCGGTGGACAATGAGCTCAAAGCCCCGCCCACAATGTAAAATTAGGATCAGCTCAGCAGCTAAAACTTGAAAACTCTGAATTAAAACTGAGAACTAAAAGCAAAGAATAAGAAACGAAAAAGGGAAAGTTGAAAGTACAGATAAACATTTATTTCCTTAGCTTTTTTTTCTTTAATTCAAGTTTCAAATTTGATTTTTTTTTTCGGATTTTCCACATTTCTTTTAAGTTTTCAAAACTGTTTGTTCAAATATTCAATTTTATTTATTTACTTTTAATTTTCAATAATTCCTTCAAGTTTTCAACATGAAGTTTCGAGTTTAAAACTGATTTCAAATGTTTAAATATATATTTTTTTAATTTACAATATTGTTTTTCATTCACTTTGAACTGATCTTGAATTGACCCCATAGATTTAATTCAACTGCATAATTTCACTTTTTTTTCATGAAAACTGGTGCCTGCAAGGCAGTTGCCACTTCAAAAACACAAACACCCCCACACCCCCACCCACCCCAGACAGCCAACAGCTCTTCCACAATGTAAAAAAATAAATAAAACAAGCTTTCAGTGTCAAATTTAAGTCAATTCCAGGGGTGGTTGGTCATTTCTCTGAAGGCAGAGCAGGACAGAAGCCTGTTCAGGGTCATGGCCAGCATCCACACCGTCTAATGAACAGAGACAAAGACCAATTCCAGCTCCACAAACCTCTGAGTTAGCCCACTTCCCCTTTGTCGCTTCCTATACCATTTAACACAGTCGCCCTGTTCCCTTCTTCCCTCCTTTGGTCTGTCTTGATTTCTCTGAACCTCGGCAGGAACAAACAGCCAGGGGGACACAAAGGAGTGGGAGGTAGGCAGTGTGTTAGTTTGCCCTCGCTTGCTACTTTTGCACGCCAGCATGGCGAGGGACTGAGTTTGTAAATTGGACCTGTATATTGCAGAATAGAAACTGAGTCAAATGAGAACGGTCATAATCAGTCATAGAGGCAAGTGGATTTATTACGGCTGTGCGCAGAGCATTCCTGCTCCAAAACACTGACAGCAGCATTTTCTCCACATTTATCTATAATGGAAACAACGGGTCTACCACCTAAAGCCTGCTCGCTTCTATCCTCAGATGCATTCGTCTTCAAGCTGCATTTGGAGGATTTCTGGTGCTCTTGGCTGAATTTGCAGCATCAACCCTCCTTTGTGTGTTTAATCTGCGGGATTCCCCCATCGCTTAGAAAAACATGCTTCTTTTTTCACAGATTAAATTAAAAAAATAGTAAGAATGTCTTCAAGATGTTTGTGCTCCTTCCCCTCTCGTTATTTTTGAGAGTCTTGCAGAATGTCTTAGCTTAAAATTAAAGAGCTGAAAAAAAAAGAAACAATAATAATTTCTAGGGAAAAAAAAAATCAGAAGATTTGGGAGAAAAAAAATAAAATAAAAAATAAATACCTAAAATATTTTTTTGCCAATTTAGGAATTCATGTGTTATTCAAACTAGTTTATTGACGCTATTTTAAAACATTTAGCTTATACTAAATACAAGTTGGTTACACTTGTAAAAAAAGGTATAAATTGTCTAAAGTCTTACAGAGCTGAGAGTTTGCAACAAGCAAAAGTGAAAAATGCATATTACCACTAATCTTTAAGAGGAATTATATTAAATTCAAATCACAAAAGTGTTGAATGGAATCCAGGTGAAACTAGGACATATGTTAGACATTTCCACAAATGTCTCTGGTAAATCAAAATCTGAGCACAAATCATTTGTTTTTGTTTTTTTGTCTCCAATCATGCCTAGTTTTTAAAAGTCCCAATTTACTTCCAAAAAATATTTTAGATTCTTTAAAAGTTTGACTTATTTAAAAGAATTTGAGAACAGTAATTTTGTGGGACAAAATAGTTTTCCCGATTTTTTGTGAAGATTCTAAAATCCAACAAAAAAGGGACAACGTGCTAAGGCTCACTTGAAAAGGTTGAATGTATTTTTGGAGATATAGTGGAGCAAAAAGGTTTTAGTCAGCCACCAATTGTGCAAGTTCTCCCACTCAAAAAGATGAGAGGTCTGTAATGTAATCATAGGTATAGCTCCAAAGAACACATACCTACTGTAAAGCATGGGGGTGGAAACATCATGCTTTGGGCTGTATTTCAGCAAAGGGGCCAGGAAGATTGATCTGTGTAAAGGAAAGAATGAATGGGGCCATGTATCGTCAGATTTTGGGTGAAACAGCCCCAAAACATCACTGCTCTAGAGGAGATCTGCATGGAAGACTGGGCCAAAATACCAGCAAAAGTTTGTGAATTCATTGTGAATGTCACTGCTAACAAAGAGTATATAACAAAGTATTGTGATTAACTTTTGTTTTTGACCAAATATTTATTTTCCACCATCATTTATAAATAAATTCTTTAAAAATCAGACAATGTGATTTTCTGGATTTTTTTTTTTCATTTTGTCTGTCATAATCGAGGTGTATCTATGATTGAAATTACATTCCTCACTCACCTTTTTAAGTGGGAGAACTTGCACAACTGATGGCTGACTGAATACTTTTCTGCTCCGCCGTATTCTAGAGACTTTCTGCTGCAACTTATTTACCTCCAAGTCAGGTAGGCTCGTGTTTGTGAGAAAGTCACATTAAACTGTATAAATGTGTGGTATTTTTTGTAAAGTTATGGACCAAATGAACTGGGCAGCTCTTGAAATGATCAGTTTGCTTGTAATTCAATTCACAACCACTCAAATAAAAAAAAAAATATCTGCAGCAAAAGAGAAAGGTGCTCTGAATCATGCAGAATATGGAGAAGCTCTAATGTTCAGTGGCATATTGGAGATTCCCTTAAAAAAATGACATTTGCAATTTGCCTCAGGCTCTTACAGCAGACAAATTCTACCCTTCAGGCTGCATATGATTCAACATGTATGCCATCTCACTTTCCTATAGGACATTTCTGCCAAGTGAATATAATTGGTGTGTGATGAAGTCGTCATTATGGTGAGTTAGGGTGCCAGATTTCTAAAAAGAGCCTAAACAAAGCTGTCAACAGAGAATCCATTCATTATTTGTTGGAAGTACTAATGGCTGACGGATGAGTTGAGCATCATTTGTCTGTTTACACAGCGAAGTGACGGGGACTGTTTGTTGGCAGGGTGACTGAAAGAGCCATAAACAGGTAAAACATCTCTGGGTTTACCTGGTGAGCGTGTGCTGGCCCGTGTTAGCGAGCGCTCTCTTGACTTGTAGGGGTAGCGGAGCGTAGTATCCAACAGTTTGAAGCTTTCTTTCAGTGAGTGCGACTGATAATATTCCACCAGCTCCTGTTGGATACAACCACAAAAATATATTCAAATTAATCTGCTTGAAGAAGGAAACATTTTATTTTTTTCGCACCATTTCTTACCAGAAGACTTTCAAACTTTTTAGCCTCTGTGATGTGAATCCAGCTGTCCTTTTCAATGACTTTGATGTGCTTTACTTCGTCGTTGAATCTTCAAAGGGAAACAGCAGAAACGAAAAGGGTTTTGATTCAATCATCTAATGCAATTATTTCTAAAACTACCGCACGCTCCGTTTGGCCTGTTAAACATCGGTTGCTTGAGACGTTTCTGCATAAAACATTATTATAAATAAATAATTTTCCAACAGTTGGAGCTGGTTGTCACTTTTGTTTACCAAAATAAAATGACAGTTTCCAACTATAGTTCACTTGCACCTGTGATCCACGCTCTCGAATGCATCTCTCGGGGGAGATGCACAAAAACCCATTTTAAGACAGTTTTGGAATAATAATTAGCTGCAGCTAAGAGGGACTTAGGAAAATGGCAGACTGGGGCTTGTTGAAGCAATTTGTGAGAAATGGATAATATTAAAAAAAAAAAACCCTCCCCATGACATTTTCCTGTTCAGTAGGATATGAAATGCTCACTTGATGCTGATGGCAAACCTCTCCGCCTCAGCTGTCCTCTCTCTGATAAGGTAGGTTCCGCTGCTGTGGGATTTTAAAAGGTTGTCTGCCTGCTGGCGCTCCATGTTTCCCGCAAACCTTCAGAGAAACAAAATTAAAGATGTGACCTCTGAGTTCAACTACCGAATGACAGAACGAACCCTCCTTGAAATTGAAAATGTAAAACAACTCCTTTAAATGGAGACAGTGCTTTAGCTAATTACTGGATTGTAACCGTGGGCTAAAGGCGGAGAATTAGGGTCTTACCAAGGATATCCGTAGTAGTCTGATTCCCTTGACGGCTGTCTGAAGGATATTGACTGAAAGGGCTGTCAAAATACAACAGAATAACACGGATCAGAATGAGTTTGACATAAAGACTGGCTGCCATCCCCGAGCTCCTGCTGTGCAAGAGAACCGTACCTTTGGATCCAAGCAAGGTTTTACACAAGAACTGGGGAAAAATCCACTTTTTTGTGTTTGAATGAGCCTTCCCTGCAAAAAAAATAAATAAAAAGGTTTAAATCAAGGCACAAAGAGGCTCCAAAAAGATATATCAACGAGATGGATTTATGCAAAAGAAGTATGTGCTTTAAATTGATCCCAGCATTTGTTTCATTCTAAACTGTAAAGCTATGCTGCCCCCTGTTGGTGATATCAGGTAAAAAATATTTTAAAATCCGAAAATTCTACTTTTTACCAGAAGTAATAGGATTCCTCTAAAAAGAAACACCAGGACGATAAGGAAAGATTGAGAGATTCTATACTGTATATGCTAAATAATGTACATTACATTAAGTCTGATCTCTAATGTTCCCAGCAGGAAAACATCCGTCAAGATTACAGATCAGTGTCAGAGCTGAAGTACCTTCCCTGCCTGAAGCAGCTGATTTGGGGCACAGCTCACCCTTCAAGTCACACAAAGGCATTAAAATGCCAGCCTGTCACATTTAATGGCTAAAATAAATTTGTGGCATCTCAGATTTTCCCTGAATCATCGCAGCAAGAGGGAGCTTTGTGTGAGTGTGTAAAACCAGTGACTCAGCACCGACAGCCCCTGAAGCAAGATACAGTTTTAATCAGCTGCAACAATAAACCAGCAAGTCGGCAGGAACAGGACTGCTAATGTTAGACCAACAGACAATCAATAAAACGGGTAATGGCGCGGAGAAGGGGAGAATGATCTGACAAATTACAACATGACGTCTCCCAAGGCAGCTCATTCCAAATGCTCCTCTGAACTGTTCTTCTGCTTCAAATCCCATGAAACCTTTTATTGGTCTTCGGGAAATGGCTAAACCAAATTTAAAATGTACAAGGCTGTGAACACAAAGCTAGTCCACATGGCCAAAAGCTGAAAATAAAATAACCAAACTAAGATTTCTATCACAGTTTCAAAGTATTCCGTCACTATCTTGCTTTATTGGATTTGTCATTAATCCCCTTTTTTATTAATATTTAAACAATATATTATATGTATATTACACACAGCCCAGTCAAAAAAAGATTTATTTTTCTGAACGTAATTTTTCTTTTCAGACATTAAAAAAATGTTTTTAGTTTAAAGACACATCAAACAATTTTTGCAAACACATTTTTAGCTATTTTTTGTCTTTATTTGTTAATTTTAATTTGTTTTCTCTAAGTAAATCAATAATTAAAAAAAAAAAAAAAATTAAATCTTAAGAATGGGAAGCAAATGATTAAAACAGCCAAACATGTGCTGAACTATATATGAAAAAGGAGAATATAACGAGTTTACTTAGTTAAAAGACAAGTTACACAACAGTTAACCCGACAGTCTGAGGGTAAAGTGATCAAAAATCCATTAACTCTTAAACTTAGTTTACAATTTAATTAAATCTACACCAAATTAAAGTGCTAAGGCAATCTAATTTAATGAGCATTTAGGTGCCTGTCAGCTCCTGTTCGAGTTTTAACTTCAAGGAGTCTCTTCTGACTGATGACTGAGATCCAGACTTTTACTTCTGCAGGATTGCTGTTGAGTAAAATAACTAGAACAGTTGTTTTTTTTGATCAAGAAAGGAAAATACACAAAAGAAAAACAAATAAAAATATAATTTCAACTATTTTTATTTAATCCTGAATAATAACAAAACAATCCCAAAGATCTAACTCGTGAATTTAATAACTCGTTTGTAAACTCAGTCATTAAAAATAAGAAAGAATAGTTAGAAATTCTTTACAGCCTAATTAATTTTGAGCATTTTTTTTCAAGCTGGAGCAGCTGAAATTATCAAGTGTCTTTAGTCTTCCACAGCCAAGGATGTGCAAAGACATAAAAAACATAAAATATACTTGTATGCCAAGTAACTCATCACACACAAAGTACTTAATTAAAGTAGAATTTTTTTCCCTAGAAGATGGAAAGTGACCTCAATCTCACCAATTTTTAAAACTGCAAAATCAAAAATGATTTTAAAACTATTAAGCTAGAATTTATTTGGATTTGTAGAAAAGAGGCCTAGAGGAAGATAACAGAGTAGAATAACTGACAGCAGTTTAATCTTTTCTCTATTTGTTCGCTGTTTATGATTTTAAAGGCACCAGCTCAGGATCGTCAAATGGAAAAGAGCAGTCATGCTATAGGCTGTCATATTTACAGTCTGTGTAATTGTTTATCAATGTCAATTGCCTTTACATAAAAAAATATTTTTTCTTAGCATTATGGGTAATTGAGTTTATGTGATCCCACCTAATTTCACCTTTATGCTTCCCACAATAACCGTTCTTGGAACATATAAATAACTGTTTATGCAGTTTGTCAAACTAAATCTTAATTAGCAACTTATTTTTCCTTTTCAAAGCAGTTGAAATGATTGACTTGAAGTACCTCCCACCACGTGGTGTCTGGATCTCCCTTGAGCAGCTCAATAATGTCTCCTGTTTGGAAGCACAGCGGCATCTTCCCTGGAGGAGGCGATGTGCCATGGTAGTTCCTCACTGCCACCATCTTTGGACCTGTGAGAACAGTTCAGCGCTGTCACTAAAGATTTAAGGAAGTCAAGTTAGAATAGACCAAAGTTGAAGCCTTTTTTCTGTCTAAAAGCTTAAAATGACATGTTTTTTCCTGCTTTAAAGCACTATTCGATTGAGAAATGTGATGCATTTCTCAATCAAACATGTTTTGATGGGCTTGAAGGGGAAATCCACTAGATGGCAACAAAGAGCTGTGATCTTCAAAAATACTACTTGACATTTTGGAGAGCATTTCCTCTCACTTTGAGAAGCTAGATTTCTTACCTGGTGACAATCCAGGTTCCTGTGAAAATAAACCAAAAAAAGAAGAATTAAACATTTTGTAAAATTCTTAGCCTCTTCCTTTACTCATTGTATGCATGTGACGAGTACAGATGCTGAGAAGGAAGTGAAAATACTCTATGGTTAATGGAGAGACTACTCACCAAATCATGAGGATCTGAAAAACAAAAACAAAAAAGAAGAAGCACAGAGAGAAAGTCACATCACAAGACAATTTCAGAGTAAAATTTTCAGTCTTTGTTTTGCATGAATGAATTGTTGTGCAAAAAAAATTAAGGTTTCAACAAAAATCAGTAAAAAGCACATACAATTTTAAAATTCTAATTTTAGCTCTTTCAGCTGTAGAGAACTGGTTTGATTTGAGATTAAGATTTTTTTTTTTTACATAATTGTTAAAAAGTCTTGAAATGAGCTTTATAAAATAGTCAATGTGTTTTTACTTTTAGGGGGCTTGAGCCTAGGGTCACAGCCCCATACGCCGGGTTCACACCACATGCAGAAGTACTGCGAAGCGGCAAAAAACGGAGCCGGCATCCTTTCGGTGCCCTTGATAACCTATGATGTAGCTCACACCAGACGAGAAGCGCCGCAGTTCTCCATGGCTGGCTCATGCAGTTCAGCGATTGTTTCGCCGTCAGGTCTATCTTTTGCGCAAGTTGTAAGCGATCCACGTTAATTCTGGCAGGAAGTTACGCCAGGACACGCGAGAAAATCTGGTCAATTTTCAAAATATAACCAATGTTTCACAATAAAACACTGCATGATTATGTGTTTTTGGCCAAAATCAAAAAGCCTTTGTTGAGTTTTATTTTTAAATAGTTTCTACAGCGGGAGTTCTTTAGAAATATGCCTAGTTGTGGGCAGGACTGTTGACACGCTGATATCCCATCATGCCTTTGTTTACACTCTCTTCCTCTAGCTTACAGCCCGTCACAACCTTAAGCTAACATTAGGATAGCAAAAAAATTAAAAATAATCGGCGAGCATTATCGGGACCAGATTGCAGCACAGACAAGGAAAATGAAGACGTTAATGGATCTGTTTCTCTGTCTGTAAGTTGATGATTTAGAATTGGAGCAGAGCAAGGAGACTTTGATCCACCTCTGGCAGTGACCACATCACTAACCTGAGCTTATTCTAACTTTTTATCTGCTCTATCAAGATGTAAATATAGCAACATGTTAAAAACACAAAAAATATATTTTTTTGCAAACAAACTGAATAACTGGACATAAAAAAAAACGATTCCTCCTGACTCCCAGTAGCTGCTCCTCACTTTGTTACCAAACCCATGACAAAATGAATTAGTCCCACCCTCCCACCTCGCCACCTTCCTGCTGGGTAAAGAGGGACTGCGCTCTTTGACAGCAGGTTAAGCTTGTAGATAATTAGAGCAGTCATCATTCATGTTTCACATGTCGATGATGAATGTTGCAGAGTTTTCATCTGAATGTTGCCCGGCCCTGCTCCCTGACCTAGAAAAACAAAGCCGATTAGCATGTAAAAAGGAAACACCTACTGATTTTACAGATGGTGATCACTTCCAGACACTCTTTGTGAGCTCCGGTTCCACAGCGAGAGCAGTAGTAGCCCTGATAGAAAATGCCTCTGAAAAACACACAAACACACACATTGATTTACACATCTGCAAAGCAAACAGGAAGTGCCTCAGACACACATTAACCTCCAGCAAAACAACAAATAAAGGAGACCCGGTGCTTGTAAATGTTAGTGTAGAGCCTTGATCATTCCCTCTTCTTTGATTCCTTGAAAACCAAAAATAAATGTGTTCTATTGAAGCTCATTTTAACCAGAAGAGAATTTGTAATGGAGCTTGTAATAGAGCGTGCATAGCACACTGCCATGTACAGTAGTAAGTGCCATAAATCACAATCCGTTGGGGCTGGGGCTCTAATTAGCATCCAGAACGCTGGTCCCTGCTCCCACCAGCTCTGGATTTAGGTCAGCAATGCCATGAAACTCTGGGGTCAATAGAAAGAGTGCTGTTTAGCTAGCTTACTGTAATAGAGGTGAAAGTGGGGTTCCGTTGTGCACGGGGGGTAAAACCACTGTTGTTTTCTCATATGAGGAGTGTTTTCATGCAGGCATTTGGGGAAATGTAGAAGTGTATACTGATCCATCTGCAACTGTCACCAAAAACTATGGTAGCATGATTAATGGTAGCAAAAGAAGAAGAAAAAAGAACTTCCTTAAAGCTCGCTCCAATTAAAACATTCAAAGGGCTCCCAGTGGTCTTTTAATTATGATTGTGTCGTTTTTAGACCAAAAAAACCCCAAAACGGTTGTTTTCTAGAACATAGTTTCTGCAGAGCAGCAGAAGTTCATTAGAATTTCACCTCTGACTAACGGATGGAACCGTTGGCACGAAGTAAACCTGAAATAATTTCCCGTCATCCCTTTGTTTACACTCTCTTCTACTAGCTTATAGCCCTTCTCACTTTCAAGCTAACATTAGCGGTGCAACAAAAATGGTGAGTAATATTGGAGCTATCCTCCCGTACATTTTTGATCCAGATTCCAGCTCAGATGAGGTAAACAAATGATTGATTTATGATTGGAATAAAAATGCATTTTTAATTTTAACCTCCTTTATATATGTCCTCCATCATGAGAAAAATGCTACAAGAACATGTTAAAAACGCAAAAACAACCATTTTTATTGGACTAGTTTTTCAAATAATGTAGCTCTGTTTGTGTTCACCAAATAGTAATATTTTTTCATTTATTGAGTAGTTATTTTGGGGAAGTAATTACCTTTAGTGTTTTCTATGTACACGTTTATGTTGCATTAGCCACAGGCTATAAGAGGAAATGCTGACAGTTCTTCATCACCAACAATTAAGTGCCTACATACAGTTCAACCTCAAACATAAATCTTGACCAAAACCAAACAAAAAGATGAATTAAATAAACTGACATTTAGGTAAAATCACTGTTAGCTCCACATAAAAGAGTAAACATGGTTTTGTGTCTGAATTCCTTCACTACTCACTACATATTGTACTATATAGTACGTTTGTCATTTCGTAGAGCAGTCCGAATCTACAATTCCAAAATTCATTTCCGAGACATTTATCAGAATTCTCTGCAAAAAATTAGTGTGCATTGATGTTCACTATGGGGAATATAGACCACAATGTTTGAACAAGTTTGGTGAAAAAAAATAATAAATAATAATTTAGTTTTTTATGACCCATCCACAATTTCATCAAAAAAGTAGTGAGCATGGTGCCCGAATCACTTTTAAAATCCAGGGCACTAGATAGTCCCGCACTATACAGTATTTTGTTATTAGGGAGTAGGGAAGGAATTAAGACATAGCCCATGTTTTCCCAATAAGCTTATACTAGCTTGATCAAGACTAATGAAACAGTTTTCTTTATTTGTTAAAGTGATACTACGTCCAGTCCAATTAATCCAATTAAAATAATCCAATAAAAATTTTAAGCAGAATGTGGTCAGCCTTGACAATACTTTTTACTTCGAACTGCTATTTAACTGAGGGTAAAGCCCACAGCCTTGCAGCAGGTTAGAACAAAGAAGTCAATGTGCTAGCATGGGCCTTGCCAGAGGCAGCAAAATCCATCTATCTGAACATGCAGAGTTAATTATATAAGAAATTACATTCATGTAACTTTTGGATTGCTTGGAGGCAGGACTTTTTACCAGTGGATCCCTATTTTCCCTAATAATATAAATAGATGAGCTAAAATAACTGTGTATATATATATATATATATTTTTTTTTTTTACAAATTTGCAAAATGGATTTAAAATTTAACAAAGTTAAATGTTGGGTCTTATTAACAACTCTCCCATATTTGGCAGATTTTTCTTCAATTTAATAAAGTGTGTAGGCCTAGCCACAGCACCTGTCTGTGTATTACATTCACTGTTCTTGTTCACATTCTGCAAAAGCAAACATGTTCCTCCTTAAAAACTAATATGTGACAGCTGGAAGAATTTACTGAGCAAATCTGTTTCAGACTGTGAGCCCAGGCCGTGTTCATTTTCGTCAATGTTGGTTACCTCAAGAGCTTCTTGCAAGCTCGACAGTCGGTGTTCTTATCAAATGTGTACATTTGGAAGTTGTGCTGATTGGCGGTGGCTCTCTCCGGCTTTATGTTGGACCTAAATGAGGACAAATTTGTTTCATTAGTTATCTAAAAAGGCAGCTAATGACAACATTTGATATAATTTATTAGAGAAATTACAAAAAAAATAAATAAAGTAAACTGAATTTTTAAAATAGTTTTAACACCTAAATCGGGTTTAATCCATACAATCATACTTACATAGCCATTTCAAACTGCTCCATCCAAATCCTCTTATTGTCTTCCGTTTTACAGAAGAACTGGAAGCCCTGCTTCCCTTGCAGATGGATCAGGTAGAAGCCGTAGGACCACTAGGGAGAAGAATGAGCAGATGGCAAAAGGATGTTTGGATGGCAGTAAGAGGAAGACACAAACAAACCCCTGCAACAGAGTGTTTTAGGAATTCTAACATCACATTTAACCCATAACTGAAAGTGCGTTTGAAGAAAGCAGGGGGAAAACAATTAAAGCACCAAAAGGCAGATGTGCAATCACAGCACGACACCCACAGTACACAACTTCTAAAATTAGCTCCCTATGAGAGGATGAGTTAAATAAAGGATTCACTTGAGCTTACCATTTTTCCACTCGACTGGTAAGCATGCAAAAAGAAAGACACCAGATAAAGACCCAGTTACTCATGCACACAAATAGACATGCAGATTTTAAATAAAGCAGCATGTTAGACCAGTGATGAGATGCACTGCCCAACGTTTTCATGAATCTCGAATCACGTGTGATGCATTTAGGATTTCCAAGCAAGCAGGGTGCACGTTTTGCACGTCAGTGCATTACACATTAGATTTGGTATCTGAAATTACAATCAACAAGCTCCTGGGCAGTATTTGCAATGATTGCACAGGCTGTTTCATCATTTACACTGGCGAAGCTACGTTTACAAAGACCTTCTGTGCAAGATCTCCTTTGTCATTTCTCCAAACAAAGCTAAGAGTTTTTTTTACCTTTTTCATGTCTCTGTTGTTCATGAGGTCATCTGACATTTTGTACGACTGCAGTTCAATAATCTCCTTCAGCTCATAATTATAGCCTTTCCTCTTGCACACAATGACTACTTTGTCAAAGAGGAAGATATACCTGGAAACGTTGACACATATTCATCCATTAATTGATAAAAATCAAGCTTTAGGACGTGGATTCATCTCGATTGCCTTCTAATTTTGGCCTCACCGGTCCTGTTTTGCTCTATTGATGATAGAAGACACCTTCAGCTCTCCGTCTATCTTTGGCCTGCCGTACTCCTCCAGTTTCACCTGCTGCTTAGGTCACAAAAGCACAAAAGGGATTAAAGGCACTTAATTCCTGAGGAATTACATCAAAAAGTTCCATTAAAAAGGCAAACAAGCTGAATAGACATGGTATTTAACATTTCAGCAAGTCAGAAAACTTACAAGATTTTCTATAGAATTTTGGAATTCACTGATTTTCTTCAGTGTCTCATTGTCCCTTTTGACTTCATTTATATACATCGCCAAGTCCTGAAAGACAGAACATTTCTGAGCTCAACTTGAGATCTGTAGATGTTTGCACATATGTGACTTACATTTAAACATATCATAGTGAATTCTAATGGCCTTTCATGAATACATGCAAACACATAACACAGACCTCCATGGCCTCCAGAGCCTCTTTGAGCTGTTGTCTCTCAGGTCGGTCAGTTGAATGACTCAGAAGTTCCTGTTGAGAGAATCTTTCATTATCATTTATTAGCTGGCTGCTTTTATTATGCATTAGTCATGACACATTTGTTTTTAATTTACAAAGTAGGGCTGTGTTTTGGGTGTATTTGATGACCAATTAGATGAATCAAAATAGCAGGTTTACTGATGAGTCATCATCAAATTACTGCTTTTTTTGGGAAGAAGAAAGTTCCAATAAATATTTAGATTTTTATCTCTCAAAAATGATTAGTAACTTAAGTCACCAAGCTGCACAACTCTCTGCTACTTTTACTAAAAAAGCAAACAATTCTGGATTGGTTGAAGAACCCACTGGACTGAAACCAACATTTTCATTATTTATGCAGAAGTCACACATGCATGTGTTGCATACATGTATTACTGTCCTTAAGGCTTATATCCATATCCCAACTCAGTGAATGAAATAAACCAAAATGTTATCAAAAGTCTCACTATGGTTGTAATGGTTACAAGTTATCAATTTTTTGAATACATTTGCAAGACTCCTCCAGGGATTCCTGCTTTTTGTTCTGTTTACATTTCAAGTGAAAACCTTTGAGTCATCTTGAAATGAAACTTTTTTTTTAATTTATTACCAAACCACTTGTTACAGGAACCAAATACATTCATTTGGATCAGGGGTGTCAAACTAGTTTTGGTTCAGGGGTTACATTCAACCCGTCTGATCTGAAGTGGGCTGGACCAGTAACGTAATAGCAGAATAACCTATGGTCAAATAAAGTAACTTTGATTTGATTTGATTTGAACTTGTTACCTGTAGCATTTTTATTTTTGTTTCTTTCTAAGTTAAAAAAAATGCATCAAGCAACCTAGTAGCCTAATCACTTATTATCACATTGTTTATTATGTTTATTTCTTGATCTCTTGTTATGCTGGTCTGGTGTTTCCTTTGCTCCCCCTATTGGCGGAATTGAGCATTGTGGTCATTTCTTTAAAGACCCCAAAACATTCTCACTCCCAAGTTGTCACATATTGACGTTTGGTTAAGGACCCTTCCAGGTCACTGTTTTGGGTGTCCCCAAGTCGTCGTTCTTTTAAATGATGGTTGTTTGTAAAATCAGGGTCCGCAAACCTCGGGACGCGGTACGGGATGCGGTACGGGACGCGGTCCCAAATGCAGTACCGGATGCGCACTACTACCGTCAATAACCCAGTACTGGTACCCTAACCTTAACTCGGTACTGGTTCACGTCTGGCTCGAGCCCGGACTGCATTTGGTCCGGTGTCTGGTTAAGTTACCAGTTCGCTAAGTGTTGAGGTTGAGGACCCCTGGTTTAATAGGAACACCCAGTTTGTCGGAAAGCAATGACATGTGGACACCCAAAATGTCAAAAAGTGTCAAGTTGAGGACACCCAAAAAGTAACGCGGAATAGTCCTTAACCAAACGTCAACATGTGAAGACTTGGAAGTGAGATTGTGTTAAAGAACTATAACAGAAAAGGGTTAGAAACTTTTTCCCCCCAGCATCCTCATTTGTTTTTCTCTTGATGACTGGGCCAGATTAAACCATCTGGTGGGCCGGATATGGATACGGTGTGTTTGACACCCCTGATCTAGATTATTGTAATGTCTTCCCAAGCCGTAATTATCTAAACGTTGCAATTATAGAGCATAAAGCAAAATGTTATCTCTAAAGGAAAAATACAATGAAAAATCAAATTTGTGTACTACTAATTTTTTTTCATCTTGCCACCCCTTTTCTACCAGATTTAAGTTATTATAAAGTCCCTTAATTCCACACATTTTTACCATCAGTGGGCACCTGCAGAGAAGTCACATTTAAACTAATGTTGGAAGTCAGACTTGGTAGATTTGCATAAAATTGCAGCAAAATCACTTTATAGTCATATTTATTTAATTCCAGAAACAGTGTTTGGACCAGGAATAACTGAGTGAATCTGCCCACAAAACAACAGAGTTAAAAACATCAAGTCTGACTCAACAGATCTATTTAAAACTCCCGTTTGGTCTGAAATGTGGTGATGTGCAAATGCTTTCAACTAAACACTCAAGTTAGTAAAAAATGCTGTAAACTGCTGCATAATTTCATGGCTTTAGAAAATACAGTACATTCATCAAATATTGAATTCCAGCATGTGGGGAATTGCATCACTAATGATGACTGTGCTGAAGTTAGAGAGCAGATGGGCTACATAGAAAATGTGAAAACTGCTCACACTATGACCAAACACAGAGCACCACTGTGATGATATCTATGCCACATCAAGTGAAAAAGTGCCCTAAGGCGTGATTGGACCCGCGGATACAAACACACACACATAGACACACACAAAGGACTTGTCAGTCTAACGTGCCCTGAGGCTGCAGTGTGCACCACTGTTCTCTGCAAAGTTGTGGGAGGCTGTGAAATGGGGTGTGTTTAATCTTATTAGTGCATGGCTGATTTGACCCGAGAGACTTGCTGCGACTCCTGCAGGGGTTCGATTGGAACTAATAGAGAAGTCACAGTGCGCTGTGTGGACCTGCAATCACCTGCGCAAACACTCACCTCAACCCTAGTTCATTACCCACTGCAGCATAAACCCGTTCGCTATGCATAATGGAGAGGGAGAGGTAATTAATTACAGGCAACATTACAAAGGCCACCCTGTTTTGTAAATAAATAGCATGAGCAAAGCTTCACATTAAAACTCAGTGTAGTTTCAATTTAGTTGCTTATTTATTTATTTATTTTTTAGAATTTTGGGTGGTTTTGTTTGTGAGTTATCCAGATTTGTTTGCCTGGTTTAGTATTAGGGTTTTCATTTGCAGGGATCTGGCTATTTGCTGAAAATCCCAAGCAGAGCAGTGCAAGTATTTGTTGGCACTAATTTATGATTTTTTTTATTATTATCTTATTTCTTAGGATTGAAGATTTTTGTATGGCATATGAAAATCTGTGAAATACCACCTGCTCAAATGGAATCTTCACCATTTTGCACTATTGGGAGGCTTACTGCTGTGGAGAAACAAGGCCACCAGCGGTGCAAATATTATTTTTTTACTGTCGCAATAACCATTTTTACACAGCGTGCATCCTAGTGATTTGCAGTCAGCACTAAATTATGCGGTCTATGTTTGAAACAGGCATGGAGAATGCAACATCATGAGCTTCAATTATATAATGCATGACAAATTATTGAAATAAATCTCAAAAAATTTTTAGGTAACAAAAAAAATGCTGTATCTAATTAACTGTGTTTTGGATTGATTGTTTTTGTAGGTTAAAGTAAAAGTTCTAGATTAGTAAAAAATCTTCTTGAATGTGTATACATGATACAAAGTCAAAGCCGATGACTTGGCAATCTAATTCAATAGTTACACAGTTTAACAACAAAGAAAATGTGCAGGAAAGGACCATCAAAGAGCATAAAAAAATAAAAAAAATACAGACACACACAAAGGTGGCATAAAACACTAATAACATTCAACATCAACTTCCAGCTTCAGACTCAGAACATTCTTAGTAAACTCTGCTTCTCAGTTCCTCTTTCCATCAATAACAGGAAAAAACAGCTTTCCTTCTGGTCTCTTGAACACACAGGATATCCAACGGTTTCTCTTTCCATCAAGCTCTCTACCTTTCCCTAAGTTCCTACTTTAGGTCCTACAGTCATGTCTTTCATTGTCTCTCTGTCTACAGACACGACCTCTCCTCCACTTCAGTCAATAGCAGTCAAATTTTTCTTGGCACGCCACAGGTTAACAGCACCGCTGAAAACCACTATTAACCAGAGAAAAAATTCACAACCACCAGTGTGAAAGTTCTGTGTTGGACCACTAACAACAAGAAAAAGGCTATTGTTGCCTCAAAATCTTAAATCCTACTTATTTATTTAATCTACCTGAGGCTGGAATTTTCAGACACATTTGACGACCCTAGAAGGTTACGAATAGATGCGTTTTTTAAATGTCATTTTTCAAAGAGCTTGTACTTAGGAAACATCTAAAATATCTGACTCAGGAACAGCCCAAATCCAAATTCAGTAGAAAACAAGGGTGGAAATGTCCCATTATTTGAAACACACCACAGTGTGTGTAATTTGTTTTCTGCATTTGACCCAATCCCTCTGGGGAGTGGTGAGCTGCAGACACAGCCGCGCTCGGAAACCATTTGGTGGTTTAACCCCCCCAATCCAAGGGTGGACACTCTACTGCAAAGCCACTGAGCTGGTACTGATAAGGTAAATGTGCAACATTTGTATTTGGGGGGTGACTCTTACCTTCAGTAGTAGGTGATATTTTAGCACCCTCTGCATGGGAACAACCAACAAGTCCTGCAGCTTGAACTTCCCTTCTTGCACTTTCAGCGTACATTCCTGTGGAAAAAGCAGTGAGGGAAGTCATTACACACTGCATAATAAAGAATTGTAAGATTTCCACTGACAAGCATCCATTTATTGCTTAATAATTCATTGCTGCACTTTTGCTTCCAAACATTCATAGTGAGGCCTGCTGACAACAATGAGGCCAGTTCATTCTTTCAGGGCACAAGCACGCTGGCTGTGCCAAAATGTGTGACACAGTTTTTCTCCACACTGACTGAGGAATTCCTCTGAGTCACAACTACATTTTTAAAATCTCCACATAAAAGGCTCTATTGTTGGTATCATTCAAAAAATCATCTCATAAAGATTTACAAAGCACTAGTGACAACAATGTACACCTTCTTTATTTAGTTTTTTCCAATTAAGGCTTGATTTCAATAACTTGAGAAATGTTATTTAGCTGCTCACAAAGCTCTTTAGTTGTGATGAAGAGCCATCAGCTGGGGCTGTGATCATCTCACATATCTTTCATAAGATAGCTGCTGACTTTCCTGAATCCCACTACTTCATTACAATTTCCATCTGATTTGCAGAGTAAATGTTTTACAATAATTTTCTTATTTACAAAAATATTTTTTTCATTTCATGTATTATGTAACAGAGAGGTAGTTATTTAAAAACCCAGTCCAATTAAAATTATTTTTTTGTGTGTTTTTAACATGTTTTTGTGGCATTTCTTTTAAGAGGGGGGACACTAATTAAGTAACTGAGCTTAAAATTCACATTCCTGAGAATTTTATTGTTTAAATTGTTGTGAATCAGGAGCAGACAAAAAAATTAAAGTTTGAAAAATATCATATTTGTGACTCAGAAAATACATCTGAGCTGGAACCTGGATCAAAACTTTACTGCTGGATAGCTCCAACATTGCTCTGTATTTTTGTTCTAACAGTAATGCTAGACTGGGGTTGTGAGGGGCTGTAAGCTAGAGGGAGAGGGTGTAAACAAAGAGCTCTCAGCAACAGAGAGGGTAAAGGGGATGGGCCAACAGTCCCAACTGCTGATGCTCTGCAGAAACTACAACTTAGAAAACAACACAGGTAATTTTTGTTTTCTATTTTGGCTAAAAATTGTATAATCATAAATAATAGACCACTAGGAACACTTTTTAAATAGATCAAAAGATGATCAGAGTGGATCTTTAATACACCTTGAATGATATTTCCATTTAAGTTAGAGGTGAGGTGGTACTTTAACTTTCCTTGGGGAATTACCCAAAATAATTGATGAACCTCACATTTTTTCTGTGGACATTACTTCTGCTTATTGCTACAGTACATCCTCCAGATAGTTGTGGGGAATTTTGCTGGAGAATGACAAACACAAGACAACCATCTCACATTACCAGACAGGGAGCTCTAATCAGCTAATAGATCTTTTAAAACCAAGAAACGACATCCATGACGGCTCTTCTTTTTTCTCTTAAATCCTCTCCCCAACATTTATCAACAAATTATTTCCTGTAATCCTTCTCTAGTCAACTCATCCTTTACATTACACTCTTTCCTCTTTCTCCGCCCAATCTACGATCCATATTCTTTGTAGTTGTCCTCTAACCCATAGTACATCTTTATCACATTTCCTATGCTTTCTCCTTCTCTATTCATTTATTCTTTGTACCCACGCGTTCTTCATTCCTCCTCCTCATCTGCCACCCTTCCGTTCATTTCCTATTCCCTTTTATTTGTTTCTCCTACCATTAGGCTCTGTCTGGAGTCTGCAGTCAGATCAAACTCATCAAGATACACAGAGTTTCCAATATTGCAGTCTGTTGCAAGAAATTCAAATGGCCTTTTAGAATTCCTAATCATCAGTTGCATCAATAAATAGTATGTATTAACGGTTTCAATGTTTTAACTAGTTCCTATTTACAATTTTTTCCTAATGCTGTTAGTAGACAAAAAAGCTCAATATAGTTGGTGCCACAAATCCTGAATTTTTACCACCTTATAAGAAATTGCAAACATCAAATCAAAACTTTTTTCTTACTTCCACTGAATATAAAATGTTACACAAAGAATAACATCAACATTTAGACGAGTGGTACCAACCTCTACTTTAATCTTGATGTCCTCCCGTGTTGCTGTTAACTCATCCAGTGTCTTCTGTGCGTTCTCCATGTGGCTGCAGTACTGACCATAGATCAACAGCCTACAGAAGGACAAAAATCACACAGTTAACCCAAGAAAACTAACATACCTCATCTCATTTTTAATTGCTCAACAACCACAAAATACTCCATGTATCAATTTCATTTAAAGAAAAGTTTCCTTTAAGCAGATTTCTTAGTTTAACCGTTTAAAACCCATTTGTTAGAGTTTTCGCTAATCATATTTTATCTACCATTAACAGAAATTAATGAGGAACAAATTATGCGTATGAATGAGAAGGTATCCTTAGGGAAAATTTACTGCTGAGATCGACACCAAGATGTCTTGAATTATTGGCAGGTTCATTAAACCTGTCTAAATCATGTGTCGATTTTAAAGACGAGGCTTGATGTAAACTAACAGGGCTCGTATGAACGTGTTATATGTTGATACTGGATATGTGTTCAAAATCAACCATAAAAACAGTTTATTTCCAAGTCAACAATTAGCTGCTGAGTGCTTTTTGAGCCTTGAGGTGATGTGCTGCACGCTAATTTTAAGATTAATAACACAATCTGAAAGGGCAGCGTAAGAGTCATTTGGCACCACAGGGGCCAGATAAATGAATATGTGAATAAATGTGTGATGATTAGGAAATGTGCAGAAGCCTGATCCCAGGGCAGTGTTTGTCAGGCCGACATCCTCCTGTCAATAGGCTGTAATCACAGAGCGCTAATGAAAAACAGCTTGGTATCAGTTGCTATGCAAAGAGGAGAAAGAATCTCTTCATTTCGAGCAGTGATGATATGAGAGGCGAGTTCATCAGATATCACAGTGGGACATTGACACAGATCTGCGGGCTTCAGCTGGGAGACAGTTCAAAGTCATCTTTCCTAGAGGATGCTGCGGCACGTGGCACACTTTCCTTTCACTCACTCATTCAGTCTAAGTAGGACATTGGCACGCTTGGTACGGGAGTGTTGGCACTCGTGTTAATCTGAATTCTGAGTGGAACAAGGCAGCGAGTAAAGCCGGCCCCCGACTCTAATGCGGGCCCTGATAGATCTGCAAGCAGCGAGAAAAAGTCTGGATGGTGAAACAAAAATGCCAACTGAGACTAAAAAAAACAGAATCATGAAAAGCAGATGCATTTATTGATGAAATGTTTCACAAATATTGAGGCTTTGAAGCCGTGGGACGGTGAAGCAAATGGTTCATCACATGACTGTTCCGAAGTCCACAGTGGTGATCACTGAAGCCTCATTTGATCCACCCCACTCCCTGCAGCAAAGCTCACGCTTTGGTTAAGCTCTGGGCTAACAAGTCCCTGATTAAGCCTTGATCCACACTCGGGGAGACAGCTCCCGAACTTCCTGCTCCTCCAGAGTGACAAAATGATTGAGATTAACGGGGGGCCTTGATCAATTATAAGACACCAAACAGATCTGGCAGTGTAGAAAAGGCATAATGACAGATTCCACAAACTATATGAGTTATAAGGACATGACAGAAGATGAAGATCTTTTTTAAGAAGTTGCAGCAAGACTGGAATGCCAAATTTCAGGGCTGCTGCTGTGGGCATAGGAATTATGACAGCCATTTATTAAGACTTGATAAGATGCAATATTAAAATCCAAAGAATAATTAAACATAAGAAGAACATGTGATCTGCATGATCACACTGGAAAGCAAACAATAAAAAAACAAGAAAACCTTAGGGTTCAATTGCTCTATCAGTCAACTTCATTGTGTTTTATGTGTGGATGCATAAGATGCACATTAGCATAGTTATATGTACAGTGGTCCCTCTGTATATCACAATTCACTTTTCACTGTTTTTTCTGATTTTTCAGTGGAATTTGGTACGCTGTTTTTTTCATCACACTGCTTCTGCATCCTGATTGGCTGCTAACCTTGTCAATCAACCTCCTCCATGTAGTGTCTCCTGTACAGAAAACATTCAGCTTGCCGAATCTACACAAATCTTAGATCATGATCAGATTTTTGCTTTTATTATATAATACTGGACTTATTTTGCAATGATGATTTGAACTTTGAGAGTTTAAACAAGAGAAAGTGTGAAAATGTTTGTCTGGGAAAAGTGAAGAGTTTTCCAGTCCTAAAACACCTAGAATACTACTTTGCAGATTTCACCTATTATTATTATTTTTTTTTTTTATAATGAAAGCCCTGCAATAAACAAGGGACTCCGGTATACAAGTTTATGTCATTTTTATTGTTAATTTTTCTTAAATAGCACCAGGCAGACATTTTTCCAGCTTTGCAAAACTGTTTTTATATTGGAACCAAATCATCTACACATACACAAAATGAAAAAGCAAAACACAATCGTAGCTTTGTAAGTCAGCAACTTCAAGCAAAACAGTTGATCAAATGATTAGAAATAATGTTGCATCTGTACAAACAGAATAGCAGGAAAATATTTGATAATTTTTACTCATAATCACTGCTGGGTGAGTAAGAACAGTGGAAGCACACTGCAGTGTTTGTCATTAGATGTTTAGTTAACGCTGCCTGTTTTTGGGAAAAGAACACTGTTTGCTTGTTTCCTTTTCTTTAAAAACAGGCAGCGTTGACTAAACAGCTAATGACAAGCACTGCAGTGTGCTTCCACTGTTCCCACTCAGTCAGCAGTGATTGCTGTGTGAAAATCATAGCAAATTTCTTCTTTGAGTGCACGAGTGTTCACCTCACGATGGAAGCTAGCTTATTTTCTCGCTCCTTTCTGCATTTCTGCTTGACGAGTAATTAAAAAAACAGCAATTCCTAAATGCTAAGCTTGCCAGTTCCATTTTGTAAGTACAGATCTGTAAAAAAGGAATTAAGCAAAAGTATATTTTCATGGAAAATATGGTCTGAAACTAGGGCAATAATGTCAAAAATTAGAATTTCATGACTGTGGACTAAACTGCCAACTGGCAGCTGTTCACACATGCCTTTAAAAATCCTACAGCCGTCCATTTGGCAAAGAAAAAGGGTTCCTTTTAATTCGAATAATTTCTTGATTTATTAGAAACTTGCATAATTTGTGATGCAAAAGATTTCACAGGAAATACAATTCGGGGTAATAATGCCCTGGGTACTCCATCCAACCCCAATGGGTGGTGGAGCGGTGAGCTGAGTCAGGCGACCGAAGGAAATCTCAGAGCAAATCAGAAGTGACAGGCTATGGAGCTGGCTAATATTCTGTGACACGTGGCATTGGGACCCGCTCACCTCCACTCAACATATCCAGCACACAGCAAATGGAGGAGAACAAAAACAAAGACTTACATTGAAGAGGCTCAAAGAGTGACAATGATTACAGCAGTGTCTGAGTGTGCGGCAACCAGATTACCCTGGAAATGAGTTGAGGAATGTCGTAAAAAGACTACATCAACAAGAGGCCACTTGTATCTTGGTTGAAGCTTTTAAAGCTTCCTCTGAATATAAGCTTGGGTCTGGGTGTTTGAGAACCAAGAAGATAAAGAAGTGACATTTTTAGCACAACATTCAGTGCAATAACAAAAGCTTTTCATATTTGTATCAACGTGAAGGAAAAAAAAGATACAAGCACATTGTTGTGAAGGTCACAGGGACCTACAAGCACAGATAACCAAATTAATTATGCCATAGCTGGTCTACAGTAAAAATATCTGGATCTCTGAAAAGACCTTTGTCGTGTGCTTTCAAATCCCTTGGTTATAGCTGATTATATCCACAGAGACTCAAGAAGCAAGAATGGCTCATAATAAAGAAGGAATATGTGCCAGTCATACACAGGCAGAGAAAGCACCGCATCTGCAAATCTAATGAATACCTTCCTTGAAATAACCCCGCGTCACATTTTGGAGAATGTCACTGAAAGGTAAAGAGCAACAAAGAGCAGAATGTCATCAGCAAAAATTTGTTTATGAATGGATAGTAAATGATAAAATGGTTTTCACACCCAAGTAACCTCTAAACTGGCAAACTTGTTTGGGGCAAGAAGGTGGCCCCAGGAAATATCAGACGTTTATGCACATTATTTTTTTTTACAGGAATGGTGCGACAACCCAAAGGTAAGTACGGTTGAGGAAGATGAGAGACATAGTCATAGATTTTTTTTTTTTTTAACTTTACACACTGTGCAGGGAGTCTATTGGGTTTTTTCAAGTGAAAGGTCGGCACTCCTTGTGTGCACCTTGGCTGCTAGAAATATAAAAACATAGACAATCAGAGCTTAGTTTGTGTGGGGATCCTACAAGCACTTATCACATGCGCACCCCATGCTTAAACCATTTGTGCCCAGTCAGTGCTGCGCATAGGACATCCTACGACAGAATCTCTCGTACCCTTTAAGTGTGTGCAACTTACATTTTCCCTCAAAATACATAATAATACATTTACCACTATAGTGACATCCACAACAATGGTACATACCATTTTCATAACGTCCCTTAAGGTGGCTGCATGAGCCTCAAAGGGATTGCAAGACACACCTGTGCTCCACTTAAGATGCGGCCACACCTGTCTACCACGCTTTACGGGCTTGGAAAACCTAGAAATCCAGAACACCTGTGCAGGTTTGACCTCTCGGTGGGTGGAGTGCTCCTGCCTCAGGTGAACCAGTTTAAATATTTTGGGGTCTTGTTCATGAGTGAGGGAAGATCAGAGCCTTAGATCGACAGGTGGATTGGAGCAGAGTCCGCCGTTATGCGGTCGCTGAACCGGTCCGTTGTGGTGAGGACTGAGCCAGAAAGCAATGGACAATGAGTGACAACCGTGTCCTTCATGTCCCTAAATTTCCTGTCCTGAGTGGGGATTTTTGTTTTTCAGTGTCTCATCTTCTACTTCTGTGCTAAAAACTATTTTTAACTGGTACTTTATAAGATCTGAGAGTCAGACAGACCCAAGAGACACATGTAGGATAGAGGAACAGAGCATGTGCCAGTCTCTGTGTATTAGTCTCTTGTGTCAGACCCGTTTTGCTTTATTTGGGCCTCCAGGCTTTCAGGAAAGAGGGCTACGATGACCTTACCTATGCAAATGTGCATCGACCATTCTAGCTGAGAAGCATCAGTAGGTGAAAAAGAGCATCTGTGCTATCAAGGTCCCTGTGCAGGAACACAATACCTAATAATGTTTGCAAGAAAAAAAGCACAAATGCATTCATGAAGCATGGTGACTCACTCTCACCATAATGGCTGTATAATTCCAAACGACTGGCGTTTCCATTCTTGTGTAAGGAACGACAATCGAGGCCAGGACTTATCATCACCATCATTACCTATAAGGCTGCTGCACTTTGCTCAGCAGGGAGGCAAATCACTGCTCCCATCAGGGATGCAAATTATCCCCAAGCTCCTGTACAGCTGTACGAGATTGAAGCTGTCAGGAAAAGAAAAACTTATTTGACCAGAACAGTCAGCTTTGCCCCTTTTGTGTGTGGCTTTTAAATTAAGACTAAATCTCCACAGAACGCTGCTTGCATCAATACCCATTTTTCCAAATTAAGTGCAACTTTCAACACCCAACGAGAATGTTTTACACATTCCCAAGAAGTATTGCTTATTTAAGAAGAACAAACAACAACTTGGAAAACCACTTAGTAATATTTACCAATTCCAGATGAAATAAAAAACTAAAAAACTCAGAGCGGCTGTAAATATAAACAAGTCAAAAATCTAGAGTAAAAAAGCAACGGATAGGAGGATCTACAGTGATATGACTGACAGAATATTGAAATGATGATAGATTTGGATAAATATGAAAAACTTGTTTTTTCCACTTTTCCACTTGAATTACACAAAAATCCACCTGCAGTCTGACCTGTCAGTATTAAACTTCATGCAAACTATGCAACTACAAAAATGCATCCAGGTTTATATTTCAAACCATTTAAACACTGTATGCTAACATATGCTGTGAACAAAACAAACTCCAAGGATCAAATTCTAGAGTATACTGACCTTTCCTTGAAGTCGATGAAGATCTTTCCGAGGCCACTTCCTCCACTAACCATGGTCAGGTCAATGGCTCGCAGGAGACCAAAGTGGACTCTGATAATATCCTAGAGCACAATAAATTAGACAACAAAAGATATTTGTGTACAACAAATTTAAACAGACATTCAGATAGAAGCATTTTGTTTTACATGTTCAACCCCCTGGCCCTTACACATTAATAATAAAAAGGGTGGGGTGGGAGTGTATAAAATAGCGTACCATATTTTATAGATCATAAGTTGTAGTTTTCCGCATTGTTTTTCTGGGGATTCAACTTATACTGAGCATGCAACTTTTATGTAATTAAAAATAAATAAATAGCAACAACCTCTAGAGGGCACTGTAGGTGTGTGTATTAGTATTTGCAACGGACAGCAATGCAGAAGAAGAATCTTCTCTCAGTCTTGCGCTAGGCTTGGCAGAGTTGTTCAAAAGCAACACAGATGATGAAGAATTCAAAGGATTTGGTGATTTAAAAAGAAATAAAGAGTTTAGGGGACTTTCTAGCATGTTCTATATGCTATGGCTATCAGAATAATTGTTCATGTGTTCATGCTAACAAACTAGGTCCCTCCTTTGTTTCATAAAGCTAAATAATCATCACCCTTATAGCCCCTTATGGTAGGAAAGCATGCAGATATTCAGTCTATTATTGTTACTGTGTGTATTCCGCCACTATGATTAGCCTTTCAAATTGAAATATCAGTTCTTGTTCCTGAATTTTGTTAAGTTTCTCCCAAGAGTTTAATTTATAATAAAGTGCAACTTAAATATGATTTTTTTTACTACTTTGTTTTTGCATTTTTTGGCTGTGACTAATTCTCTTGTCCGACTTATAGTAAAAAAAAAAAAAAATACAGTTTGTATTCACAGTTAGTGTTGTATTGCTCTTAAAGCCCAAGAGAACGCCTTATTCTCTTGTCAGATAACGCTTGGTTTTTGAGCTGGCTTCGGTTGAAGCACCAAAACTGCTTGATTAAAATTTTGATTTTTTTTTTTTTGCTACTTTTGATTCTCATATACTTTTGATTGTTAGATATTTGTATGAAATCTTCAGGTTTTTTAACGTAAGTGATGAAAATGTGACAATCAAACATTTAATATCTAATTGAAATATTACAGAAAAATACTTGTAGAATGGCATGAAGCCTTCCCAAAAGCTGTGTTAATAACATCATGTCAGTGATGTGAAGAAATATTCCTTTGGTTGACACTCACCTCAAGGTTGACAAAAATCTTCTCCATTTCCAGCGGACTTAAGATTTGCTTCAGTGGAATCATGTAGTTCTGAGAGGAAGAGGAACACAAGCTAATGACTTATATGTCAAGTAAAAATGATTACTTTTTTTCCAGAATGTTAAATACAATAATATCAAGTTTTACACAACAATACTTTAACTTTTAGGTAGTTCACAGCTGTTGTGTGGGAAAAATCTGCCCGCTTTTCTTTTCCAACACCGCTTTATGGCTGTCACATTTCATCATCATAACGATAACAAATATATGCACAAAGAAGCGGCGAAAAGACGGCAGACTTTATTAACCCCAACTCAATTAAGGTTTATGAGTCTTCTGATCATCGGAGGGATATTCATTCTCATTTACTCTCACGTTGGTCTGATGTGGGAAACACAGGATGCACATTTAGTTTAATGAAATTAGCGGGGCGAATGATTTGTGACGCTCCATCAAACTGCAGATGAAACCTGCCAACAAGGAAACTGATGTGTTAGCAGCTTTGATGTCAACAGCGGTTTGTTATCACACTAAGAGCTGAGATATGTGCAGGGTTCATGTCGCACTTTGTTGCCACAGAGTTTGCTCTTTGAAACTGGAGTTGCTCAACTTTGACAGCATTTGATCCAAATGAGAATTAAAAGGTCAAATTTAACCAAACTACTTAACATAGTAACACCAATGAGTTGTGATCTCTTCAGATTACAATTCAGATCTAATCCTGAGGTCTGGGCAAAAGTTTGTCTCCTCTGATAGTTGGCAGCATTTAGGTAGATGTGAAGGCTCATTTGAAGTATGATACACCAAAAAAATCCACTAAATTCTTGTCCAGCTATAACTCAAGGCTCTCACATTTACTTGCAAGTGAACCCTGGTGGGATTTGGTGATATAACACACAAATAGCAGTCACAACAACCAAACAGGCAATGTGTACACACACACAAAAAAGACAGGCAAAGCCGTAAAATAAAATAAAAACATAAACAAATAATAATAAAAAAAGGGGTGTAGCAAATACAGGGTTGTTATTTTTGTTTGAGTACATAACATCTGGTGTAGAAGTATATTAATGTAGATCTACAAATTGGTACAATTTTTTTAATCTTCTGTTGATCAGGTTACTTTTTAATTTTAATTGAGTAAATGATCCATAAGATCTCCAGCCAGGGATTCTTTCTTAGGGGGTTCACTTGATGCCATGGTGTGGTTTGATACAGTTTGTCTTCAAGATTTAAATGGGAAATTTTGAGCAAATCACAAGAAAGTGTGATTTTTTTCCCAAATTCCTAGTTTGTGCCCTGCAAAAACAGACACTCTAAAAAAAAAGTCAAAAATAATAAATGTCCTTTTAAAAGATTGCCAATAGGGTAAGCAAAATTGGTCTTACCAAATAATTATTTTTATAAGAAAAAATTCTAGTTACTAAGACGTGCTTTTCAAACGAAGATATTTTTCTGCTGAAAAACTTTTGATAGGATTCTTTTTCTTACAAGACAGAAAACAGGAAGTTTTTTAGTGAAACAAAAGTCTTTTTATTTTCTTCAGAAAGTCTGTTTTTGCGGTGCAATATTCCTTCGTAAAGTGCTTTACATTATTTAAATATTTCTTTATTGCTCCTTGTATTTGGTTGTTCCATTTCTAAGAGAATTTAGTCTTACTACATTCAGTTTTGCATTCAATTCCCAATGTAACTAAAGCTTGAATGACCAGTACTGCTCCTCTGCAAGAGCAATAAGGCCAATTACAATGCATATACACTTCTAAGTAAGTAAAAATACAGAGTCACCTTCTGTTACCTTGCTAATGAATTATTCGGCAGCCTATGGCACATTTAATGAACATATGGAGCTCCAGGGATGAGCTTTTAGCATTGGGGCACCGTCAATAACAACCATATCGATTATCTCCTATGACATTTGTGCTCCCAAATGAATCCGTCGATACCTGACATTTCCATGCTGTGACAACCAACAGTTAATGATAAAAAACAAAAAAAACACACATCCCATAAACTCAGATGAAGGATCCAGAGCTCATCTTCATCCTGAAGCTCACCTTCTCAATGTCTTCTAGAGTCTTGTAGTACTTGGCTTCCGTCTCTTGGATCTCAACTAAGCAACAGTGTCTCTTGTCCTCCTCTGTCATTCCCATTTTCTAGAATGAGGATGAGAAGCACAATCAAATATAACATGATTTAATAAAATAAAGCAGTTTTTTCATGCAATTTGTGGGGAAATTGTTATTTTTTGCTATAATAAAAAGAGATGTCCTAGCTATTTTTTTCCAAATTACATTACTTGAATTGGATATTTTCAAAATATACTATTAAAGGGTCTGTATTTACTTGCAAATGAACACTGGTGCAGTTTGGCATCCAAATTTAACCATTTAACACCTGTTATGTCATTTTCTAGGTTTTCATGCATTTTATAGCCATGTACAGCAGTATTAGTCTATTTTCAGAAACGTCTCTAATACAAAAAAGCTTCACAAGATCATGATGTCACCTTTGCATCGTCTGGAATACTATTAATAAGGGTACAGATTGTCACAAATATTAACTGTATCTTTTATTTTGATCCAATAAAAGGATTTTTACCTTCTTTTTAAAAGTCTTCGGGTTTGTTTGCTGAAGAATATCTACCCATCTACCACAAGACCTGACTGTTACACAACTGTCTGTTCATAGACTATTGATGTGAACCGGATAAACCAGGGCTGTTGATCAATAAAATGCATTATGCAGGTTTTTATGGTTAAAAAAAACTGCAGCAGTATATTAAAAAGTATGCTTGTTACATAAATAACTGAGTGTGGTGTGCAGCTAACATTATCCCTAAAGCTCCAATGTGGGCTTCTGCTCCAGCTGTGATTAACACCAAAGCAAATCTCAGAAAACGAGGGGTGGTAAGCCAGCGTGACACGTTATTTCTCTCATGCTTTGTTGCAGAAGCGGGTGGCGCTTGCTGACATCAGTCAACACAGCCGCCATCAAGCTGAAGTCACAAGCCCTGAGTCAGACACCGAGCCAGATGGGGTCTCTTCTCTGTCGCCATGCAAGGGTCACTGACCTAATCGGCAGGTCATTCTCTTGGGATGCTATGAATTTGTTTAGAATGGAGTGGTGGGGAGAGCTGGCCGACAGGGTGGAGTGAGTCACAAGCACATCAGCACTCACCTGCATATATCTGATCTGCAGCGTGAGGAGGGCAAAGCAAGTGAGAGGTCAAGTTTATCACAGAGTATGAAACAGACAGCTAGTGTAAATGAGCTCAGAGACCTAATGTCATGCAGAGAATGTATGAAAATGCAGATCACAAACATATGTCCACTAAAAATGCTTTTAAAAATGAATGGAGATGTTTCCTCTTGAGCTGCTGGTGCATTGCATTCTCCTAAAGCAATCGTCATTCTGCTAAAACACAACCATGCACCGAGTCAAGAACTGATGCTTCATTCATGAGAGTTTAAAGTTTGTACAGGAACATCTATGACAATTAGAGTACTGTTTAATGAGCTCTCACCATCGGTTGTCGTACTTCCACCTTAATGATGTCCTCATAGATGTCGTCGCCATCGTCCTCGCACGGCACACAGTCGTAGATGTCATCCTCACCCAAGTCATGCTCACTGAAGAAGCACAAGAAGACATGAAATAAGTTAAATACATTTCCAAAGAAAGCACAAAGGATTAAAAACAAAAGATAAAAGGTCTTGTTCTTATTATCTTTTTCTGAATAACATAAAAAAGCTTACTTCTTTTATCCCACGTAGAACTAACAAACCTCCAATGTGTTGAACTATTAAGGGGAATTTTCCTTTAATCTGTTTATATTGTTTTGGCGCCCAGCTAGCTACTGACCTTTAATTAGGAACGCAGCCAGCAGAGCAGAGACTGTGGAGAGGAGCGTGCTCTGAAGATCACACTCTGGGAGCTCTCACTGTAAACCCCGCCAACCTTCCCTGCACTGAAGACCAATTATTCTGCA
Organism: Oryzias melastigma; assembly: GCF_002922805.2. Taxonomy (NCBI): domain Eukaryota; kingdom Metazoa; phylum Chordata; class Actinopteri; order Beloniformes; family Adrianichthyidae; genus Oryzias; species Oryzias melastigma. The sequence continues at coordinate 20,606,279 of NC_050523.1, read as the reverse complement.
GGGAAACTAAACCTGACAGAGGAGAAGCTGCAGCAGGAAAACCACTGACTGTATGAGAGAACTGGACTGAGTGACCCCTCCCCTATGGAGTTCCAAACAGGAAGTAGCCACAAATATTCAAGTTTTAAACTGACCAATCAGACGGTTCAATAAAAAACGTTCAATTGACAGATTCTCCTGAGTCTGTTTTCAAGTTGTGGGGGTGTGGACTTCCAACACGCTCACTCTTGATTGGCCAGAGTGGTTGCCATAGAAACAATGACTCAAAATGACTCACACCAATCACCATATTACCTCCTTAATACCTCACAACTAAAAAACTATTTTAGACTTAGACTTTCTAGTGGCCTAGATTTTTCAAGCAATTTGCACACCATACTCACTACTTTTTTTTTCTTTTTTTTAATGGAATTTTTTGGATGTCGCCGATTTCCCAAAGTAAAAACCTAATAAATATGAACATTTTGAAAAGACTAATTATTAATTCATCATGTTCCAAAGAAGGAAACTTGGATGGTTTATAAAAGATAGATTGAAAAAAAAATGTTTTCACATGTGGAAATCAAATGAGCATCGATTCACAATGTTTTTTTTTGCAGAGACTTCTGGGAAATTTCTCTGGGACCGGATTTACTACATAATTGGAAAAAACCTCTGCTGACACCCCTCCTGATGTCGTTTGGCTCCAACATGGTGGCACCTGAATTGACTTCATTTAGTTGGAGCCAGAAGTAAGTCATTTTCTATGGATGATGTCACACCCACTCACTCCAGTTCTCATATACAGTCGGACAAAAAAGATTCAAACTTAAAAACCAAACTTGAAATCACTCATAGGCTAAAAAAACAGAACCTGACTTAATTAAAGCCCTTTTTTCTCTGCTCAATACTTTAAACACAACTAATAAATTATGAGGAGTAGGAGCAACAGAAAATAACTTTTCCTGATTGAAACCAGGTCACTGAGTGCAAACTAAGAGCCACAGCAAAGTGAATAACATTTTCTGCCTCCCACGACCCACAAAGCTGCTTCTAAAAGTTGTTTTAATGTCCTTGAGCTGCTTAAAACATGTGACTCTGCACTTTGGCCTTCCAGGACAAGAAGAGAGTTTCTGTTTTAAAGAAATCCACGTCCTTCGATTGCGTTGGAAGAACATGAAGCCGACACTTATTTTTGAATTTTTGTTGCAGCTAAATCATCTTTTTCTGCTGCTCTGCATCTCAAGTTCTAAGAGAGGCAAATTTAGACCCAAAAAATACATTTTACAGTAAGACATCTTGAGGAAATGATTTCTTTAACCTTGTGCTATCCTAGGTATGTTTACATTAAAAGTTGGATAATCTGGACCCTAAGACAGCACGCTGAACTTTTTTTTTGTCTTTTTCAGATTTTTTATTTTCACTGATGTTCGTGACAGACATGAAATCCTGTCCACCTTTGTCATGGAAGGGATCACACATCAATGTAAGGCTGGGGTCATCTGGACCCCATAAGAGACCACAAGGGTTAACCTCTTGACACCTGCACTTGTTTCCACTTTTGTTTTTGGTTTCGTGTTGATGGCGAATGAAGGTAATTTTGGTGGTTTTATGTTTATTTGCATCAATAGGCATTAATTATTATATAAGGAAAGTATGCTGTCATGTTGCCTTATCACATGCTACCTTCTAGAGAAAAAACATGCCTCTCCGAGCATAGATGTACAAATAAAAATTACACGGAAAGATTCAACGGCCCTCAATCAAATATTCAGCCTTGCAGCTGAATGCTCCTGCAAAACCTGATTGAAGTTTTAATTGAGGTGGCATGGTTCACTCTCAGCTTTCCTTTTTCCTTTTTTTTTATTCAGTAAGCACAGATGATATGCATATTGAGAAGACTGGAGCCCACTGACGCTGTCTTGTTTCAGAACTGAGGGACCGGTCCGTCCCTCACAGATGGATGGGGTTGTAGCTTTGAGGTAACAGGGAGGCTGAGGCTGAACTTCATTTTCCTGTAAATCCCCTGAGACTTTAATATGAAGGGGGCCTTAAGCAGGCATATAAATGTGACCTATGAAGGGATCTGAGAAGAGGAACCTCTCCATGGTGAAAACGATGAGGCTGTTAGAGTGAGTTTTGATTTCCTACAGCAGTATATATTATAGGAATAGAAGAACAGATTAACATCAAACCATAATATGAGCTCAGAGAATCAATACGTACTCACTTCTCATGATTTGGCTGGTTGTTATCACCTGAGGTGATTAGTGACGACTTATCTGACTCCAGGAGGTTTATTGATCAGTGATGCCATTTAAGAGCCTTCAGCATCTACGGGTGTTTTTTTGCAGCTCAAGATATGAGCGATTGCTGACAGCTTTATATTAATGTAGTTACACTGGATTTTTAGTTTTATTAACACCCCTGTGAGTAGTGCATCACTGAAAGATTTGTATGAATTGATTTAATACTCAAATAAAATGTATCTCAAATTGAGGATTACCAAAAAAGCTAGATGTTTTATCTGATACTTTCTGCTATAAAGACATTTATTGTTTACATCTAGTTTTAGGATGCATCTGATGATCTCATCACAAATGGTCTCTACATTATGATACACAGTCATGTCATGAATCACATCCCTGCTTTATATCCAATACATGTCACAAACTGAGAGGAGCATAAAACCATCAGAAGGTTTACACATTCCATACATTTTAGTATTTCTTTTTCTTCTAGATCCTAGTAATGTGATATTCTGTATTGAGGCTTTGAGTCGTGAACTGAGTGTACTTGTGTGTGTGTGTGTTGGGGGGGGTCTCAAGGTTCATTTAGGAGACGAGCTAAAAATAATGATGTCTGAAGAAGGGCTGCTACAATTAGTTGACTAATTGACGACCAATCGACTATTAAAATGGCAGAGAACTAATTTAATAGTCGATTAGTCGTTATTTTATATTATATAGAGACAGAGTGTAGTAAAGTTGAACAAAGTTGTGAGAGTTTAGCACTAAAAAATGTACTTTTGTTATTTTTGAGTCCAAAAATTTTTATTTTGTGAAAAATAATTCCTCATTTTAGATGCTAACCTCATTTGATTTAATCTTGTTTTAATGACAGAATCTAGTGAAGGAAAAAAGCTGCAAGATTCATTAAAAGTTTAGTAAACTATCGTCTTAATTTGTAGTTAGATAAAAGCTAATGATGGTCAAGATATGTGTTTTACATCCACTTGCGCATGACCCGATTAGTCGACTATTAAAATAATGGTTTGTGGCAGCACTAGTCTGAAGCCTCGCTGCTCAGCTGTACCACATGACTAATGCAGGAAGTGGTTTGGACTCTGCCGAGAGTTTTAACCGTTGATAAGTATGACATAGTATTAGGGCCATCAAAGAAAAAAAAGTAATATTTCAAGATTTAAAGAGATAAATTTACAACTTTAAATCTCGTAAATTTACATGTTTTTTTCCAGGAAATTTAAGAGATTTAAAGCCCTAATTAAAAAAAAAAAGGTTTTTTGTCTGTAAACTGGCCCTAATACTCAGTTGAAGATATGAATCCCTCAGGCTCCATTTAAACCGTGGGTGTTGAAAACTAATGGTCAGTGAGAGTTGAGAGATTTAAGAACAACTGTTGTTTTTAATAAAATGAATAAAATGTTCCTGTTTTGTAGTCCTGATTGTCATATAAAGCAACACTAGCACGGTGACATTACAACCCCGTCCCCAATGTGTTCTTTCAACTCGACCACTGTATCATGAAAACAGGCCGCATGTTAATTTAGTCACAACTTATGTTGATGTCACAAACATTTACATATATAATCATTCATTTGTTCAACATAAATCTTTTTACCAGAACCGCAATGATCCAGATTTTTCTATTATACCTTTGCCTGTTATACATTCCACTTGAATTGTCCACTTGATAGAGCAAAAGTCACATAAGAAATTGAATGGAATGCTTCAGTGCTTCGTGGAGCTTCATCTTACCATCACAACAAGATCTTTCACTGTTATGTGTGCTAAATACATCTGAATATCAATATTTAACTTACTTTGAGAGTCATATTGTGTTTTTTCCTTAAGAATGTTATTAACATATATGAAGAATAAGGAATATTGGAAAAAAAGATGAAAGGAATTTATGGAAACTGTTGCTAAATAGATATCCATAAGGTGAGTGAATGGTGACATAGTACACCATACCACATAAATGGGGCTGCATGTAATCCAAAGAAGTTAGTAGTTATCTGATAATAATCCATTCTAAATATTAAGACAACTGCTCTTACATGATTAGATGACCACTGACATATAAAATAATGTCAGAAATGAAACAGTCAGAATGTGAGTGAAATTCTAGATTACAAATGTCTTTTTCTTCTAAAGTGAGTTCTAAGCACTTATATAACGCTGTTGGTTGATTCATATGTGTAGTGCATGTCTGAGCTTCCACATGTATCAGTAGGACAGACAGTGGACAGGGAGGACCGGAGGACCCATGGATGAGGGTTTCATTTTCTGTCTCACAACCCAACGTCAAACCATAGGGTGGCCAACGTTTGAGCACGCAATCGGCCAAAACAAGAAAAAAAAATAAAATCTGTGATGAGGGGGAATTATAAATGACTCATCAGAGGAACATAAAAAATGTTGTGCACAGCGGGGTAGCTTTACTGGTGTTCTGTTACTAAAAACAGTAAAATAGACTTCAGGCGTAGGAAGTGGAGATATAAATATTACCTTACCAAAGAAGGTATAACGAGAAAGACCTGTATTATATTGATCTAAACTTGGAAATGAGCTACACACATTGACATATAAAATAAAACAAGTATTTCACTTAGATTTATTCATTATTTTTTAAATATGGATAAGGTTCAAGCATATTTTTTTCTTCTGACATTTGTAATTTCAAAACTCTAAATAAAAGCACTTACAAGAAATGCGATCTCTGTATCAAACACACACAAAACAAATTAAAACCAATAAATTGAAAAGAAATAAAAACTTCAGACAATAACTGTGTAGAAAAAAAGCAGCTAATATGTGTTCTAAAGAGAATAAATAGGTTTGAGGATGGTGTTTGAACTGCTATTTTTGGAAGTTCAGTGGATCAAGCCGCCATTTGATTAAATTACATTAAAAGTGCAAAGAGAAAACATATTTTAAAATACTCTTTGTTCAGGAATTAAAAGTGTAGGAAGCTGCACCGAAAGAGTATGATTGCTGTTAATGCTATCAATTGGAAACAAAAGCTTTCATGAGGAATTTGCCTTTTTGCTTTGAAATTAAAATGCTGCAGGTGTCAGAGAACTCCAGCAGCTGTCACGTCACACTACTCTACTTTCAGTATATTATGTAGAAAGAAAGCAGTGTTGTTTGCAGTGTTGTTGGAGTATTTCTGTTGTTAGAATCAGCAGAAAAATCTCCACAAAACCGGCACAGAACCAGCCTTCTTTAGAAACCTGTTTATCCCCTGGAGTCCCTGGCTGTAATATTGCTGCCTCAGCAACATGCTGCCGATCTGCTCTTTCACATTCACGCCCAGGATCACTACTTTTTTCAACAAGCGTTGCAATCTCCACTGCTTTCATTTGTTTTTTCTCTGTTGCTCTCTTTTTTTGTCCACTTTTGTAGACCAAAGTGTCGAGGAACATTGCAGTCTAATGTTTGTTCCTGAAGCTTTGTCTTATAATACTGCATTTTTAATACTTTTACTGAATTTTTCCAGTGATCCAAGTGCGTTCACTTAATCTGTCACATAATCTTTCGGATATCTGATCTTCCCTGTTACAGCCAAGAGATTAAATGGCTGAAACGTTTGCCTGGTGATGATTTTTAGGTGTTTTAGCTGATACTAGTGCTGACAGGAAAGAAATGAGCTGGTCCTCAAATTGATGTCTACTCAAATAGAGATGCATTTTAAAGCCTGTTTAGAACAAAAACTTAACACACTGCACACTCACTAGAGCTACAGCAATGCTTTTCTTTAGGTATAAAGATGTTAAATTATCTTTAAAAAAATACCTTCTTGTTATTGTTTAACAGAACAGAACTCATGTTGCCTAAATAACATAAAAGAGAAAACAATAAAAAACTAAATAACAATGAAATATGACTTTGATACATTTGTTAGATTCCTATTTTACATGCTTTTGACGTTTCTCTGTCAACCTACCCACAGGAATAATGCAGCTAAATAAGTTGCAAAAGAGTGACATAAAGAGCTTGTGACAGTTTCTGCTTCGGAATGGAAATTTATGTTTGCCTTTCGCAAGAGAAAAGGTCCCTTGGCAAGTGTGACCAATTCCTCCTATTACATGCTTTGTCAACTCCGGGATGGAGTCATTCCAGATGAGGAGGACTTACAGCTAAGTGAGGTGAAAACTCAACGTAAAGAAAGCCAGAGGGATGAAGTCCAAACTAAGTTTACCACATTAACCTGCAAGACCTCAATTAGATAAAGACACAGATATAGCCTGGCCCTGGCATATTGCAAACCAGAATGCACTTCACAATCATTCTTGGTCTTGGTTTGGAATATGCATGCTATGGATCTACAGCAAGACTTTCCAGGTGAGCTCGCAATGAGCGCTTACAGCCTCACTCCACCTCACTTGACAAGATTTAGTTGGACATAATATAGTGAAGATGGAAATCATCCTGCATGTAGTGTGGCCTCCACTTAACCTTTCAATAAGACTCAATCCAAACAAGTCCTCATTCACATTCCTGCAGGATCCAGAGGAGCTGCTGTATGAAAGTTGGACACTCCTACACCATCGTTGACTAACAGTTTTGCACAATAATAATACAAAACAATAATTTTACTGTTTTCCTTTTGGACTACAATAAACTAATCTGTCAGACCTGGACATAAAATCTTCCAAATATGTTACTTTTTTTAAATTAAAAAAAGTGTAGCAAGACCACTACATCACAGAAATAAGAGTGAATTCGACATTTTTTGATTTAAGACGTTTTTTTAAACCCTTTGATGAAGTTGAAATCAATTATGATACATTTTTGCTAACAACAATGTTAGTTTAAGATGCAAAACTATTGACATGAATGTTCAGGGAAAAGCGCCTTATTTACTTACTGTCTCAAATTTGAGCTACACATTTTTAACATGGTGTAACTCAGTGGTGCCAAACTCAACAGCATAGTGGGCCAAATCCAAAACACACTTTAGATCACGGGCTGAACAAAATAACCATTTATTGAACATACTTAAACTTAAACTACACATTTATTGGAATGAAAATTGACTGGTAAATTGAGAGCTTTGGTTTTTTTCTCAGCTCTCTTCTCACCACAATGGACCAGTACAACGACTGCATAACACAAAGGCATCTGTCAATCTCGTGCCCCAATTTTTCTTAACTTGTGATCAAAACCCCAAAATACTTAACCTCTTCAACCTGGAGGAGAAGCACTCCACCCACCCAGATTTTTTGTCAAGAACCATGCCATTATCCCAGAAGCCTCACACTCAGCTAAAAACTGCCCCAATGCATGCTGGAGGTTCTGGCTCAATGAAGCCAACAGGACAACATCATCTGCAAAAAGCAGAGATGAAATCCTGAGGTCCGCAAACCAGACCCCTGTTCCAGCCGCTGGGTGTGCCTAGAAATTCTGTCTATAAAGACTATAAACAGAACCAGTGATAAAGGGAAGCCCTGCAGGAGTCCAACATGCACCTGGATCAGGCACAACTTACTGACTGCTATGTGAGCCAAGCTCCTGCTATGATCATACAGAGACTGTACAACTCTATATTTTATTGTAATTTAAATTAGGAAGACATTACAAGCTGTCTAAACTTCTGTGTTCTGGGTCAGTTCTGTTCCTCATTGGCGCCAGTGCTCGGCAGCGGAGCCACCGCCAGTGTGTGAATGTATGTGTGAATGGGTGAACTGGTTCTGTGACTGTGAAGCGCTTTGGGCCTTCGAGGAAGGTAGAAAAGCGCTATACAAGTATACGCCATTTACTTATTCTTTGTCTCGCTTAGACATGGCTATTTATCATTTGAGTACACTGGGGGAGGTGGAGATCTGAGCTTCAACACTTCTCCGTAAGATAAATGGTTGATCAATATTTTGTCTGTATATGCCTTCAAATGGTCCTTTAACATTTGGTCTGCTGGGATAATCGGTTTTTGAACCCTCAAGTCAAAAACCACTTTAAAGCCTTCAGTATCATGAAACTGATCTATGCTATTAACATGCTGACAAACTTTATGATCCAATTACTTTAGATTTCCATCATTTGCCATAAAAGGACTATAAAGCTCTTTCAGACTGCAGATTTTTCTGATATTTGTGGGGACAATAATGCAGTTTTATTTCTTACATGCTGTTGTTTTTATGAGGCCACATGTCCTGTTATCGCACTGTTTGCTTCCTTTGGGAAACTGGATGATTTTACATCCATAAAACATGAACGCTATTGCTATCAAGAAGATTCTCATTGTTGCTCTTGCATTTCAGTCATGCGCCCATCATAAATCACACATGCATCAATATTTCAGGCTAATTAATGAGCCTTTGAGAGTAGTGTTAGTGCAAGCATGACCTATATGCCGAGTGTGTCCAACTGTATTAAGTCAGGGACCTGCTGATGAATCAATTATGCGTCTGTCCATTGGTGAAACAAAACACTCCTTGTAAAAAGGTCAAAGCAGCCATACTGCAGAACAGCATGATTAATTTAATAAAATCCCTCCGTCTGCAGAGTCACAATGCCACTGAGAGTTTTAAGGAAATGAACTCAGCTCTCTGGCAGAGGGATCATGCTGCCATGGCTCCAAAGGTCAATTTCAACTTGTGAAAAGACGAGGGTTTAGATGTCAAAGGTTGCTAAAACCATCGCTCTGAAGATGGCAAACATCATAAGTTCACTCCACATGCTCTCAAACCTATCTCACGGCTCACACGGTGACACAGTTGCTATGGAGACATGCTTTCACTGCATCAACTGGACTCTTTCTTTGCTTTTAAAAATATATTGATGTCATATCCTCTTTGGGTTGTCAGAGAAGGTCATATTTGTAAAACATTCATTTTTGCTTATGCTGACATAGATGTAAACTAAGTAAAGCAATACTTTTTCCACAAGAGATTTATATATTTAAAAAAAAATCATCAAAAGACATCATCTACGTTGTTAAAATTAATTCAAAATATTTGTTACATCAAACACGTATATTACATATAAAATATAATATGTTATATGTCTTTATTTAATCAAACCATTGTGGTATAGACCACATAAACAAACAAAATCAGTTCCTCTTGTTTGACCTTCAAGGCTCTGCAGGTCAAGAAGCCACAGGTTGTTGCCACAGCTTTTAAAAAATGCTGGGGGCCGCATGTTATTGCTTTTATGGCAGGAGCTTGCGGGCCGGTGGAAATTTTAATGCACACTGGCCAGACTTTAAACATGCCTCCTCCAAGTCCTTGAAACTACAGAATTTGAAATGTAAGAAATTGACAGGAAAATCAACATTTTAGCCTTAGTGTGCTCCTCCAAGTAGCCTTGAACCATTTTTGCTTTGTTGCACTAAACAGTGTTTCCAATAAAAGCTATAGATGGTTTGTGATCATGGGGAGGTGGTGGTATAGTGAAAATCCACAACAACCTGGTTTAAGGTTTTTCAGCAGAACATTATCTTAAGTATCTCTGTGGCTCTATTTGTGTGCCATACACTTGGACATCCACATGACAGGGCTTCCTGCTCATTTACTCTTTATTAGATGTCAGGAATGAACATTAGCATGCTGGTAGGTACACTCTATGATCTGTCTTCTGACAAGTTTTTTAACAGAACCAGCAAGTCATCATTAATATTGTCTATTGGCATTGCTTTATCCTCTGCCTGAGCCTCTCATGACCATTGATCTTTGGACCAATTTTTAATAAATGCTGACAACAGCAGACTGGAAACAGCCCACAGCAGCAGAAGTTTTGGAAAACGTTTGATTCATTCCAATTACAATTTTACCTATTTTTTTATTCACAGATACCATTAAATTTGCTCAACTTTCCTGATTTAATGACCTCACTTACTGTCTAATATCAAGCCCACTAAGGGAAACCATGAAAGGAGGATGAGGAATACTCAGTTCACCTGTCAGAGGAGACACAACTATGACTGTTCATCCCTGAAATGACTAAAAAGTATAAGGCAAAGATGGGAAGAACTTGTGATCATTACTACTTCATTTAGTAAATTTATTGACCCAACAATATACTTTTGGATCTATTTATATTTTCCTGAATAAAAATTCTGCTGCTTTTGATTTTTTTTTTAATTTTCTCAAAAACAGCCATCCAAAATTCACATAAAAATATATATTTTTGCCATTGTACGGTATGTTTTTATTTTTTTTATGAGCCTTATCTTCATAGTTGCAAAGAAACAGTTTGTGACTGGGTAAATAAGTTTATAGTTAAGGACTTATGAACTGCTCCTTCATAACAAATACAGACAAGTTACAGAGAATTGCAGTTTTGCTGTCACTTTGTGGAGTTTTCACACTATTCTACAAAGCTGACATTTTGACATCTTGCCCCGGTTCTGGTAGATGCTCATGTGGAGTGCCGACCTCCTCGAGCAAAAAACATGGTGTTTTAAAAGCAGACAATATATTAAATAAATTATAATAATATCAAGTTTGGTCCCCAATGTGTCATTTTAAAGTCAATATTGGCATTTAGGTATGTTACTTTGATAGCATTGTATATCTTAAAATGTTATAAGTAGTGCTTGTAAAACGCTAAAATGAAGAGATTAATTTCCAAATTAAAGCTCAGTTTAAAACATTAAAAGAAAAAAAAAACATTACAGGGCTGGGGGGTCTGCAACCTGAGGCTCTGGAGCCACATGCGGCTCTACTAAAGATAATTAAAGGAAAAAAATGCTTTTAATTTTAAAAAGTACCATGTTTTTTGGACTCCATGTCACATTAAGCAATATATATATATATATATATATATATGAAAAAAATAAAACTTTATTCAATTTATTCACAAATAGATAAAGAACACTATGTATCACTCTACCAGTCACCTGATTAAGCTACCCATAATGCCATTCCATCAAGCAGTGTGGTTTACCAAAAAAGTCACACTAGGATATATAGGCAGATGTTTGATACCCGTTTACCACAGAAAATCAACTTGAGGTCAGTAAGCATAGCCAGAATTTATACTTAGATGCACAAGATTATGAGATTAACTGTCTAATTTTGCACAAAATATCAAGGATTTTTAGCTCTGATTTCATTTTTGTCAGTAAGATTGATTAATTTCTAGCAGAGATGCACCAACAACATTTTTATTTATCTCTGCTGAGATTACATTACCTACTATATTTGGTGCATTTGAGATGATCCCATGTAGTAAAAGATGTCTTTTATTTTGAAAAGAAGTCATGTCAGCTCATAGTTATAAGCTATTTAATGAGGACTGCCTTACATAAGAAAGGCATTCTCCATTCACCCGAATGTAAAATTAACTTAGCGTTAACTACGATAGATTTCTGTGAACATTGTAATTAATATCTGACCTTAAAGTTGTGGTTATTATTTTTTTCTTGATTTTTGTGATTGATAAAACACTTTGATGGTGTCCAAAACTGAGGAAACTTAAAAATAAAATGTTTAGACACTTATAGACAACTTTAATATTTATATACACGTATTAACAAATGCTTCTACATTTAAAAAAACCTAACCTTAGGACTTAACTCTGCATCATGAATGTACTGGCCCTCATCCTAAGGGTGCAAAGCTGCATACATGGACTCTAATCCAGTATTAGCCTGCTTGGCAGCATCTCCCACTGAAGAATATCCCAATCATGTATTCAGAGGGAATATATCTACAGCCTTCATGTCCCTCTTTCTACCCATCGCTTTTCTCCTTCCTATCTTTCCATGATGTATGACACCCATTTCAGAGACGCTAACTAATCATTCTCCATTAATCTGAGCAGAGCAGATGCTGTCACCACTGGAGCTGCCCTGATAGCCTGCAACTCTCTTTCTCTCAGAAAAAAAAAAAAAAACTCCACCTATGGTCCACCAAAGCAGCCATGCAGCCACTGAGACAAGTCAGGAAGCAGCCAAGCCTAAATCCAGAGCAGGGCTAGTGTCACCATGGTAACAGGCACCGACAGAGGGCTTCATGCTTATGAAATTAAGCAATTAGCAAATATTGGAAGAGGTGGCAATCACAGTTCACTTGTTAACATCAAAAGATCTATCAAATAAAAGTGATATGATTTTTTTTAAAGAAATTCTGATGCTGAGTGTATAAAGCAGCTTGTGAAAAAATCATAGTGAAAGTAGAAGTAAAAGGAAAAACAAATATTTATAGGTGCTTTAAAACAAGTATGCTATAAATAATAAAATAAATACTAATGGTGGAGTTTTCAAGAATCCCATTTTCCAGAAAGTTTTAGCTTTATATTTTTTTAAAGAAATAAACATAAGGATAGGGATTACTGTATTTTCCACACTATAGTGCACATTGGATTAATGATCTTTTTTTTTTAACGTGTGTAATTTTTAATGTGCACTGAACTACAAGGAGCATTAACCTCGGGCTTATACTGCAACTGTTCCGGCTCCGGTCCCCACACCCCAGGCCAAAGATTATCTGTTACCGATCCATACTCATACCTCATACTCCGGATGATCATTATTCTCTGCGATTATCGGGATCTTTTCGAGCTGCTTCTGAGTCAGCTGATGCTATTTCTCCATGCAGGGGCTCACGATTCAGTTGGTAGCGATTCAGAACTGGTAGCACGAGCCTTTGGCTCGCTGTGTGTTTGTATCAGTGTGAGGACCAACGGGCCGGCGTGCGCTTCTGCAGCACCTTCGGATGCAAACTTTTCATACTTCATGTAGGCCTACTGTGCAACAAGTAGGGGAGACTAGGGTTGGTTGTAACAATGACATAATTATTACAACGGGGTAAAAACAGCAAGTACTGCGGAAAATAGGTTTTATTTTGAAAAATGAACCAGATACACTTTACATTCACTTGCATGGTTTCCAGTTTAGGTCGTTAATAGGCCCAACTTCACAAAAAGTGCTTCGGCTCGGCTCCGGGGTCTTTCAAAAATGTGAACCCAATGAAACAGATTTGGAGCGCCACAGAGGAAAGAAAAGTGAGTTAAAATGTGACTTTTCAAGTTATGTAAAGACTCCGGAGTCCATACCGGAGCCGGAATGAATGCAGTGTGGGCCCGGGGTTAAGCAAGACATACGAGTCAGAGATAAGTCCGTCTATCGGTCAGACTTTATTAACTGCGTAACTCTAGAACTAGTTTGTAACATGCTACACATTAGAACCGTTAGCCAACCATGCTTGCAACATTTAAAAAATAGATTAATACCACTAAAATAAATGTCACTGTATCCAAACTAACTTCCAACTTTTAAGTAACACATTAAAAATAAATTAAAAAACAGTCCGACACGCTACACTTTAGCCACATCAGTGTATTTACAATAACACCCAACCAAACATTTTGACAGAGCGCCATTTAGTTTTTAAAATCTTTTTGATATTACTCCATATAAATAAGGTGCTCCAGATTATTAGGTGCACTGTCATTTTTTGAAGGCTTTTACGTGTGCCTTAAAGTGCGGAAGAGGCTAAGGTTACATGGGGTCAAGGAAAGCCTGAAGGAAAATAATTCATTGTTTTCCTTGGAAATAAAACCCCAGTGGGGTTGGATTTTTTTGGTAGATTGCACACTTACTCTGCCAGCTCCTCCAGGCTCCGGTACACATCATCCTCATTCAGAGCTGTGTCCTCAGACGGGAAAGGCCTGCAAACACAGAGAGCACTCACACAGTCAGAGAGCAGCTTCCAAAATGCTTCATCACTACACACACGGCATTGTCTTAGGTAGACGAATGGAGGGTTGGAAACTTGTTCCATCTGTCAGGTTGTCACTTTTCGCTTTATCACTTCAACAGCAAAACACCAGGATCTGTTCAACAGAGGGACCCCATCAGTCACAAACAACACTGTTGAAACACATCAAACCCTGCTGCTGGCAGATAAGGAGCCCCGGCTTCCACAACAAGCTTCCACAGCAATTCAGAAAGTATGACAGCACTCCTTCAGATGGATGGACAAACATCGCATTGATCCCATCAGGGCTCGCGTTAACTTTTCAGGCCAACGTTGAGCAAAGACAAATATAAAAGATGACAAAGATTACAGGTGTAATTTTTTTTTGACGCAATATAACCTTGACTGCTGGCAGGAAACAAAGATTGCAGGTGTAAGACAAACAGAAAACAGCAACAGCACAAATAACTGATTTTATGTCAGCTAATCAATCAAAGCGATTCTCACTGATCCGCCACTTGAAGTTTTTATTCCTTGCCATGCTGTACCAGCAAATACCACCCCTGGGAATCAGGGCTGCAGAAAAAAAGAATGATTAATCAATTAACTCATTAAATTGGTTGGATTTATCTCTAATGCTTTTACAGATATTACTTTCTCAAAGCATTTTCTTTTTTTTTAAGAACAGGATTGGGCCTTAAAAGACTTCACTATTTTCTATGCAGCCGATGGCCACAAATTACGCATTTTCAGTTCTGCATTAGCAAAATACTAAAAAAAAAAAAAAAAAAATACAATAAAGGAGGACTTAAACCTTCTTCTTAATCAATATATGGTGTTTAATATACTTATGTTTTAGGAATACAATAGTCTATTAATGATCTTTTATAAAAACATAGAACACTTTAACAAGTTCCATGTATTCTGAGTGAGCTGATGCTCCATCATGATGACGAGCAAAAACAGCTTTTTTATAGATCCATTTGATACTGACGTCAATAAATGCTAACAGGAAATACCTCTTGGGATTAGTTTGCTGTAATATAAACCAATTTCACAGAATCACAAGCACATACAAACAGCAACCCGATCCAATGTATAATGTGGGATAACTCTTCATAATTATCTCTTTAACTCTGACCCATCCACATCCAAGACAGGGTGAAGCAGAAAATGGATACGCAGAAGAAATGGGTGGTAGTTATTGACTGTACATGAGAACTGGATTGAATGAGTTTGATGTCACCCATAGAAAATGGCTTGCGGTTCCAACGAAATTAAGTTAAGTCAGTCAACATTTTTTTGCGATTTGGATGTCGCCATGCTAGAACCACAAATCGTCAGTAAGAAGTGACTGATCTGAGTAAGTCTAACTCCTTACTATGGCAACCGTTCTTGCCAATCAGGAGTGACCTTGTTGGAAGTCCACACCCATGTGCAAATGGGCTTGAGAGAACCTGTCAATGAAGCATTTTAAACGTTGGACTTCGGGGCAAGTGGGCAGAACATACTTTAATTGAGGCATCTGAATGGTCAGTTAATAACTTGCACCACGGCAAAACATAAAATGGAAAAATAAACTAGGATTAGCAAAACATGCTAAAAAAATAGAGTAAGAATGGTCATTCTGACAAATATAATAACCGAGTACCGTATTTTCTGGACTATAAGTCGCGCTTTTTTCATAGATTTTCCAAGGGTGCGACTTATACTCAGGAGCGACTTATATGTGATTTTGATAGACATAAATAGGCTCATATATTTGTTATTTTCCCCACTTAAACCGGTTACCTTTTGGCGGATGTTTCCCAATAACAACCACTAGAGGGCACTGTAGGTTTGTGTATCAGTATCTACTGCTGTCAGCTGACAGAAACGCAGAAGAAGAAGTTACATTCAAAACAAACATTCCTGATAATCTAATCATTCTCCTCATGGATGTTATGATGTTTCTCTCATTTGCACCAAGACATTATTATTATTGTTTTTATTTTTCTCTCCTTGGACTAATGTGGGACAACAAGCCATCAAACTGGGTTATAAACAGACAGAAGAGAAGCTAAAAACTGTCATTTAGATGCAGCTCCTGCAGGCTAGAAGGTAACGATCGCCGTAAGAAAAAGACAAAAAACTGCTGTCCCGAACCCAGAATGGAGAGATGATTATAGATGCTTTTGTGGAGTTCTTTAAAATAAATAACTTAACCTCTCAACATCATCCGTATCTTCTGTGTATTTTAAATGAGATAAACAGCCAAAGCCTCCATCATGTAGCGATGAGGCTAAAAACTTCAGACAGCTTCTCCAATGGGAGTGTCTAGTTTATGAACACATTTTGGACAAGCATTGAGCATTAAATTATACACACATCACAAGATTCAGCGGACTCGAATTTGACGCATGAATCGCATCTGATTTCAAATATTACGTCGGACTTGTTGAATTTGTTCATAAATGTTGGACTATTCTCTTAAAATTTCAACTTATACTCCGGAGGGACTTATATATGTTTTTTTCTTCTTCATTATGCATTTTTTGGCTACTGCGATTTATAGTCCGGAAAATACGGTAATAGCTGTGTATTAATCCATATAAGTCTACTCTATCTTTGCTTCTTGGAACCAGCGGTTACTTCCTGTTTGGAACATAAACGGTTAGAGGTCACTCAGTCCAGTTTTCGTATACAGTCAATGGTGGTAGTTGATCAGAAGGGTAAAATAAAATGATAATAAAAAGCAACTTCAATGTCTTGGAGATGAATAATGAAAATGAAGAGTAAATAGAAATAGAGAATATAGCTTTTGGTTCAGATCTTCATTTCATGTAATGATGTGTTTTATTATGTGATACTTTAAATATTTCAGGCAGCTACAGTTTTTTTTTTAACGTGATTTCTTTCACCGTAATCTCAGCTACAGCTGATCAGTACAGATTACAGCAGCACAACAAGCACGAAGCCACAGCCCAACTCTGAACCACACATCCTTAAAATGAGAACTTTGATGGTTAAAAAAAATAAATAAATAAAAATAAAAAATCAGTTCAATCAAAGATTTAAAATACATCATAATCAAAATTCAAAATGTTTTACTGAGGCAGCCGACTTTGTTAAAGGAATACTTTTGCCTGAATATTATCAGTATTATTATTTTACATTTAGAATTTACCAGGAGACTTTCAAGAAGGTAGTAAAACCAAACATCTATCAAAACTGTCAACAGGTGCATGAAAACTTTAGAATTAAAATGTTTTTTTGAAAAGTAAAAAGTAATGCAACATGCAGCCTGCTTATTTATTTATAATTTCATAACTAAGACTAGCTACAGTATATAAAGTATTCTCATTTTTTAAATAAACTACAGTTGTTTGCCTCCAGAAGATAGGCAGCTCCAAGAAGCAACAGAGTCTAATTGACAATGGTCATTTTGTAACGAAGGTACGTAAAGCGAACTGTCCTCAAGTGACCTCATGACCCTAATCAAGATTAAGTGTGAATAAATAATAAATGAAAAACATATTTGTGTATTTTTTAAGCTCTTTGAGTGTGTGTTTATAAATATTTATAACTAAGACATTATAATTTTAATATTATCTATTCTTGTAATAATCCTCTATAGTTTGTTAAGCTGATTCAGGGTTTTAGCAGATGACACTGAATGTTACAGCTTAAAACTTTAGTTTTGGATGTAGATCTGTGATGTTTCCCCATTATGCTTTTAAAAACTTGAACACACACCAAAAAATATAAACACATGACTTTATTTTTCTCTTTACTATTGCATTGCTACAACTCACTAAAATCCCTTTATGTACATTTTAGCAAGTTAAATCAGCTAACATCTCTATGGCTTGTTGGCAAACCTCTTGTTTGAAAAGGCTACTCAGGATGTGGGGAGGAGTTTAAAATCAATAGATCATGTCAGAAAACATTGATAGGAACATTAAAATGATTTGTAAAACCAACAGGGACTAAAAAGAAAAGTGAATACACACAACTTTAAGCTTAGTTTTTTCATGGGCCCACACACAATGAAAAAAAAATTCCAATGAATTCTGAAGACCTACTTGGATGAAAATTGTGTTTTTGGTGTTTTTAACATCTTCAAGTTGCATTTTTCTCATAATGGAAGGTATGTAAAGAAAATTAACCATTAATGTACATTTCTGAGTATTTATTCAAATTATTGTGAGTCAGGAGCAGACAGAAAAATGCTGTTTGAAAAAGATTATATGAGAGTATGCATCCCTTTATACTAGATCTATGTAAATCTTGTGTACGGAAGGGCTGTAAACTTGCAGGAGAGCATGTTAACAGATGGATGATGGGAAGTTGGGTGGGTTTGCTCCACACCACAACTGAGGCAAATGTCTGATGAACTACTGCTGCTTTACTGAATCTGTGTCCAAAAAAATGACAGTTTTTTAATTTTGCCTGAAAGCAGCTTAATCATAATGAAAGCACCACAGGGAACACTTTGAAAATAGATCAAAAGATGATCGGAGTGGGTATTGAATGAAATTTTGTGTAAGGGATGATTTTTTTCTTTTTTTTTTCTGGTTTGAGCATTTTACAGTACATGATTCTAACACAATCAAGTCCTTCCACTTTTTAATGCTGCTTTGTAATTTAGTTTTATTTATATCAGAACTGTATTAATCAAATACATATTTTAGAATGTAATGCAGAGCGTGAAAGGTAATATAAGGGAGAAAAAGTAACTTCTACTTGTCTTTAGCTTTGACTTTTTGTCTTGTAGCAGGCTCATTTTAGACGACGCCGACAGTTTAGTGTCACACGTGAGACTTTCAGAGCTCCCTTTAAAGCACTTCAGTCTCTTGTCAGCGCTCAGCCTTGAAAGCCTTTGATTGTGAGTAATCCCAGGATGCGATCAAATAACTTTCTTCTTTGGAGTGAAACAGCACTGAAGTGGCTGGCAGTCGCTATGCGAGTGTCAAAAAAAAAAAAAAAAACACGCTGCGATCGCGCTTTGGACATACTTTTAGTTGTGTCTTTTGTGTAAAGCTGTGTGATCTCCAGCGGCATAGTCAAGAGTAAGGTATAGGTCAAACTGCAAGTGTCAGCCTTCAGGTTAATGGATGCTCAGCAACACAGTGAAAGGTCAGCATGCAACCACACAAATTCTGCTGCTTCACTCCTTCCTGTTCAAAGGATTACTTACAAAACCCTGACTCACACTGATTTATGCAAACTTCTCTCACAGTTATGAGATCTCTCCCTTAAGAGCCCAATAAATTGCCAATATCCGATAGACCCCCTCCAATGAAGTGTGTGTTATATTTTAAGTTATAAATGGGGTCCCGCAGGGCAAAATCTAATTACGTAGTAGTTTGTGAAACAGCAGGCACATATCCATCATGTCTGTGTTGTTTTGCAGAGCCAAGCAGGGTCCAATGTTGCTGCTTTATTTCCCCTAAATGGGGCAACACGGTACCATTAAACTACTCTCATAATTTCATCAGAGAGCAGCTGATGAGTCGTTCTGAATTATCCATTGCTGCTCAGTTGTCTTTCCTTCATGCACAAAGATCACATCAGCCTTTGCAAGAAACGGAAACAACATTACGGGTGGAGATGGGATGCTAGCGGGAAAAATATGGGCAAGCCTTTAAGAGGGAGGAGGTTAACTGGGTTTAAGGGGGACTATCATAGTTTGTGAGGGCGTCCTACAGGCGATTATGCACCACAGGTCAGTTCTCACACCTTCTGAACATCTAGAGTGTGGTGTAACGACATCATAGAACAGCATTATCCTAACATCATATGTGTGCAGCTTAGGGTGTATTCAGGCTGAAAAAGTTTGTTGGTCTGGACCAATCTGTTTAATTTAGTCCAGATCGAATCCTGAATCATGCATTTTGTCTGTATTGAGACTGGCGTCTTCCGGAGATTTTTCTTCCGAACTAACCAAAACCAAGTGGCTGAAGATCTCTTCAGTCACTGGCTAGAAATTACAAAAGGCGGGGCAAAGCAACGAAGGAAGAAATGATGGAAGTCCCATGCTTTGCAATCCTTTTCGGGATCGTTCATCTATTCCAACTTTTAATGTCGCTGATCAATTTTGAACATCTGTATTTCCATGAATCACTGCTCTACGTTTATCCGCTAATGACCGGCTATGCTGGCTGTTTTGGTCCAGTTGTAGTGCTCCAAGAATAGAGCATGTTCAGATTGAGGAATTTCAGAGCACACCAAAGCTCAGTTCAATTAAATAAGGACCTGAGACCACATCAAAGATGAGTCTTAGAGCGGTTCCTGGTCCCAGACAAGAGTCCACTTGCGTGAATTCAGACTGAAAATTTGTTCCAGATTTTCAGGGGAAACGAACTCTGGTTCACTTTAAGCAAACCAAATGTGTCCAGCCTGAAGACACCCTTATATTTGCTTTCAAAATACTTTATGATCCACTTAGCACTCATATGACAATCCTATGTTCCATTTTCGTGATATCCCGTATGATCGTATGGCCATAAGACCATCAAGAGAATTGCAAGACACACTTGAGCTCCCCTCACGGCTGCTCCTCTCTACAGCCCGCCACAAGCCTGGACAACCCAAAAACCCACAGCACCTGTACTGGTCAATCTCCAGTACGGGTGCATGTGCCTACAGCTTTAGGAGGTTACTAATGATAACGCTGAAACTCCCTGGTGAAAGTTGATTTGGAAAATAAAGTTACTGGAGCCTGGTAAAACGTCACAGCAAGTTTTGACTTTACAATATCTAAGCAGGATCTATTCACTCCAGTTTAAAGTAATCTAACTCTCTTGCTATTGCTTTGCTTAACCTTTCGCAAAGGTTGATATTCCCAGATCTGAAGGATCTTCTTAAAACATTTTGTTACAAATGCATCAACATTTTATTTCCAATGATTAATCCCAGTTCATATCAGGATCTAAATTAGACATAATAAAGCACATATCTGAGAAGCAAAGGTAAGGATAAATATATTAACAAATATTTGAAAGGAGATTTGAAAACAATTTCTAGTTAATTTAAATTGACTGACCCTTGAGGTAATGTTTGAATTGAATAGACTGCATAGAGAGGATTGGAGTTTAGCTCCAGCATAAAGGACATAATGTAACAAAGTCAAAGCTAATTATTTATAAGGTTAAGATAAACAAAATGCCTTTTCTTTCATTCAGCTTTTTACGTGTTCATTCATTTCTCTGCTTTCTAGATTTTCTGCATTTCCGTAATAAGCTTTACCCTGTTTGGGATCATGTGTACACTCTGCAGATAGCCTGGGGTGGAAAGGGACTTGTTGGCACATTGTGTGCTCTACAAAGTGGCAGCAAGCAGGTCTCATTGATCAACGATTGTCAAACAGCAGAACAACAGTGTAGCCGTGAAAGGCTCAAATGGTCAGCACTGGAAGCCGCTTTCTGTCCCAGGACACCGCCGCCTCTCTGCAGTGGTCGATAAATTGCTGGAACTCCTGCTAGTGAGTGCACTTTGCCACTTATTGCACCATGCCTGTCTATAAAGCTGGTCTGCCTGGGGAAGGAAAGTGCAGGAAAGTAATAAATGGGTGTTGGGTTTTCTTTTTCTTGGCAGGTTTAAGATCCATTAATAATGTTATGTGTAAAATTAACCCATGACGGGGCATGCATAAACACAGGGAGAGCAGTAAAGTTGCTCCATTCAAAGGTGGTGTTAAACAGCATGAACGGTGAGGTTGGAAAAGCAAACCAAAACACAAAAGAGCAGAGCTATCGTGAAGATCCAGATAAGCCGAGATCTCATCTTATACTCATCTGAATGTCGAGCAGTTATTACTTTAGCGTGTGTGTGTCTCAAGACATTCAAGATAGCATAAAAATTAAATTGATTGTAGTTGTTCGGTTTAATTATTAAGCTGAAACCGCTTTATTGCACACATATTTGTGTATTTGTTTTTTTTTTTTTTTTTTTTT
>NC_050523.1:20569545-20584462 GCF_002922805.2 Oryzias melastigma | reverse complement strand
TAACTGACAGCAAATGAAAGCCCCCAAAACATTCTCTTAAAAAATTGGAATACTCTGGAAAAAGTTTAATATTAGAGTCTAGTGGTGTTGCTAAAATCAGATAATATATATAAAATACCTGGTTCTGCCAGTCTGTTGATAAGTAGATAACATCTGGCACCCCACAAAATGGTCATTGCTAAAGAAACTGGATTGTCACAGAGTGCTTTATCAAAGCATATTATTGGTAAGCTGAGTAAATGAAGACAGAGTGGTGTTACCGGCTCTCGCAAAATACTGCGATAAATGGTTACCTATGTCATGAACCAGTGCTTCAGTTTTGTCATGTTCTGTTTTCCCTGTCAGTCCCACCATTTTCAGGTTAAATCATCCACAGCTATCTTCATTTAGTTAATCAACTCAGTGTATTTAAAGGGTTAGTAATGCCCTGGGACAAAGCTAAAATAAGTATCCAGATATATTCCATATGTTCTAACGTATCAAAAATGACAAATAATTACCGTTGACAAACGCAGGTTTTTGTAAAATTTGACCAAATCAACGACAAATCACACTCGCATTTCGCCCTGCTTCAGAAACTGCTCGATTCGGGTCACGTGACGCGTTGACGTCACGTGAGTGAGACAGCGCCAGCAGCAGAATGCAGGCGGACCCAGGATGTCTGCAGATACATGTATGTGTGTGCGCTGCGGCAAAGTTGAATTCTATAAACATCGGTGTTATGGTCCGACGGAGTATTAGGGCCACCAAAAAAAAAATAATAATAAAATTATGATTTTTAAAGTCGTAAATGTACGAGATTTACAATCGAAATGAGCCTATTGCGAATGAACACCGAGCAGAACCAGACCGACTAAACTGTGAAAAGCTTCTGATTTCAACAGGTAAACTGAATGTTTAAAACATTGCACATGTTTGGAAGTTTCTTTGTTTGATTTGCAGTTTATTAATCATTGATGGTGGCTAGCAGGATCTCTGCAGATCCGTTGATAAAACCATCGACAGTCGCAGCTGTCCACCAGTCATTTCTTCCTCCGTGAAAGATCAGATCTCATTCATTTCTGTGTGATGCTTTCATCTGAAGAGGAATCGTTTTCGGAATTTTCAGTGTACTTAGCTAACGTGACAGACTGTTGTCATCCCCTGTTGTTGTTGTGTGTTGAAACGGGACGATTCATGTGGAGAACGGGGCGTACGGAGCACTGTTTACATTCTCCTTTGGTTTCTGCGCATGTCAGAGACATGCAGTAAGGTGGTGAAAGAGCTTCTGGGTATGTGAATAAAGTGATTAAATAAATAAATAAATGCATAAATAAATAAATAAATAATAATGTGGTGGACGGTCCTGCAAACATGTCTCTAAGCTCTTTATTTTGCATATGAAACTCTGCATTACCGACCCGGATAGTCAGCTTCATTGATGATTTGATTTAGAGTCGCCAAAAGGTTCCGATCTGTAAATAAAGCTTCACGAGATGCTCCACGTCTTCCAGCTTCGAGCATGGCTCTGATAAACAGACAGCTTTCGGTTTCATCGGCATCCTCAACGTCACTGTCAGTGTCATTGCCAGATTGTGAGCTCTTACGTTACGCGCTGCCGGCTCAAATTGATAGGGCTTTACAGTCCTCAAACCACAAACACCCGGCGCCTCTGAATCAGCGTCACTTTCAGAACCAATGTTTCCACAATCTGAGTCTGAAGACAGAATTGTGGACCTTAAAATATCGCCGTTATCGCTAGCTCTGACACGCAAAGGAGAAGCCATCTTTCTATATTGACTCTGGTGACGTCACACGCACCACGTGACCAAAACAGAGCTTTTTACCCGAAAGAGACAGGTTTACCAAATTTGGCCTCAAAAATGCCGTTTTATTTTAATTTTTCTTGCTCAAAACACGCCAAAACATTTGGAAATGGTAAATATAAGGAGAAATACAGTTAACACCGAAAACGACCAACAACCCCATTACTAACCCTTTAAGTGTCTGGTCTTCAGTTTCCCATTGTCAGGTCATCTGCTCTTCTCTGTCACTCGTTTGTTCTCATGGTTTTGTCATGTTCAAGTTGGTTTAGTAAATGTTTGAGTTTCTGCCACAAAGTCTTGTCTCCTGCGTTTGAGTCCTTCACCACCATCCCTTACAGTATGACCTGACCACCTTGGACCCAGCAGGAGAACCTTTGCTGCAGTGGCTAGATTCTCTGCCACTGCAGTCCATGCCATGCCACGCCATGCCAGATGGGGTTTCCTGTAGCGGTTTTCATGCTATGCCTGTCATCCACCCGATCCGTTCCTGAGGGGGACTGTTGGGGCCATCTGTCCTATTCCTGTGGAGGGTCGCCGGGGCCGCTCCTCTTCATGTGCCTGTTCCTGAAAAGGGTCGCCGGGACCGCTCCTTCCTGTCCCCGAGGATGGTCACCGCTTGTCCCCCTTGGCTGGTTCTGGAGGAGGGTTGCTGGGACTGCTCCCCTTCATGTGTCCTATCCCTGGGGAGAGTCACCGGGACCGCTCCTCTCCACGTCTGTTCCTGGAGGGGTTCCAATACCCCTCACATCAGTCTGGCTGCAGGAGCCCTGTCTTCTGGACTTGTGTTTTTTGTTACTCCAGTTCCCCTCCTCACAGATGTTTGGGCATCTGGGATCTGCCCTTTAGGGGAGGGGTACTGTCATGATCCAGTGCTTCAGTTTTGTCATGTTCTGTTTTCCCTGTCAGTCCCACCATTTCAGGTTAAATCATCCACAGCTATCTTCATTTAGTTAATCAACCTCAGTGTGTTTAAGTGTCTGGTCTTCAGTTTCCCACTGTCAGGTCATCTGCTCTTCTCTGTCACTCGTTTGTTCTCATGGTTTTGTCATGTTTAAGTTGGTTTAGTAAATGTTTGAGTTTCTGCCGCAAAGTCTTGTCTCCTGCGTTTGGGTCCTTCACCACCATCCCTGACAACCTAAATGTTTACACACGCTAATACAATCTCGTTACAGTTTAAAGTATTTAATTAATTAAAAAGCTTTATGAATTTGACCAATGAAGTAAATAGACCTCTTCAGAAAAAAATCTTCTAATTTTTATTAGGCGTAAAATATTTTCAAAGTTAATAATATTTAATTATAAAAAATATATAATCTTTGTGTAACAAGTCTATAAATAACTTTTACAGACTGAACATGCTTAAATAAGTTAACTCCTGGACTGCACCATGGTGTAGTGGTCACTTTTTAACGTGAAAGCCCTGGTTCAAACCCAGCTAGGACCTTTCAGAGTGAAGTTTGCATGTTTTTCTCGTGCATGCATGGTTTTTCTATGAGCACTCTGGCTTCCTCACACAGTTTAAAAACAAGCTTTATAGGTTAAATGGTGACACTAAAGTTCAGTGGCCTTGTAGCAGAGTGTCCACCCTGAGACTGGAAGGTCGTGAGTTAAAATCCAGGCTGAGTCATACCAAAGACTCAGACCTGACTGACTCAGCGTTAAGGGATTGGATTGGGGGAGTTAAACCACTAAATGGTTACCGAGCTGCTGTGTCCGCAGCTCACCACTCCCCCAGGGGATGGGTCAAATGTGGAGAACAAATTTCACATGCCTAGATGCGGGACTTTAACTTTAAATTGTCAAGGTGTGAAAGAGGTGAGTGTGCAACTGTATAGCACTGAGATGAAATGGTTGGATGTACTCTGCTTTTGCCCAACAGGAGCTGGGATAGGCTCCAACAACCTTGCTGTAACACAAAACGGAATTAGGCAAGTTTGGATAGATCATAGGTCATGTTTTATGCTGGTGCTTCACTGATATGATTATAGAGTATCTACACGTGTTACTTATTTCAATTTTTTTTTTTTCCTAATTGAGCACTAATTGACACCTGATTTCGCTCTGTAGATATTAATTTGGATCATGATTTAGATCAGATGCACCAGAAAAAAGACATATACTGATCATGCAGGTAAGATGTCTAATTCATGTCCTTCCTATTTCCATTTTGTGACACATACCAGTGGTTCAACAGCAAATGAGAGAAATCCAAACTTTTGCTGATAAAATTTAAATAGCAATGCATTTAAATTGTATCAACATGTGGCTCAAAGCTAGTAGCAATTGCATAAAAAGAGCTTTCAAGACATTACTGGGAAGAGCAGCTGTTGGACCATCTGTGTTTTATTTTTACCTAAGCATGCTTAACAATTTATACGACAGAATCTCTTAATAAAACGGCCGAGTCATTATCCCAGCACATCTGTAGAAGTGCGTCCCATTTGTTGCCTGTCTCAGTGGTGACTTGAGGTCAAAATCTCACAGAAGACACAAAGGAGAGGTTGAGGTTGACAGTGGAGGCTAAGAAAAGCAAAGATAAGCAGCAGGAAAGAGGGGAGGCCAGAATAACAGGACAACATGCTTATACTGTGAAAGAACTGGGACAAACACAAGGTCAAGTCAAGAGCCGAGAATGAGGTAAAATACAGACAAGTTTAGGTTTCAACATCGGTTTGCAATTGGCATTTCACTGAACTCTGAAGAAAAAAAAAGAGTCAAAGTGAACATTTAAACTTTGTGTTTACCATCTTCTCTTCAGGAGATTGTTTTAAATTTTGAAAAAGTGCTTGAGATATAAGAAAAAAGCACAATTTGCCTCTGCATTTTCATATTCCTGTTCATAGCAGTCCCTTTGTGGGCTGAACCAGAAAAAAAGACTGCTTTTCTTTGAGCTGTGTCTCTTTTAATACCAGCGTTAAATCTTTGCACATCTCTCTGCTGATAACAAATGATGTGAAGATAAGCTGACAAAGACATGGAGGCTGAATAATAGTGCTCTGCTCAGGGTCTGTGATGCCACAGTATATTAAATCCAAACTGGCACTTATTACGTGACACATTTTCAGATGAATGTGTGGGCATAAACACAAGCAAAACGTGTCATAAATAAATAAAAAGTAAATATTTAACAATGTTGTAAAAAAGATGGGCAAACAAAGGAAAAGACTAAAAATGGAGCTGGAGTGAAACGAAAAAAAATGAGCTGAATGCAACTGAGAAATAAACGACTGTGAGCAGTACTGTACTGTAAACATATGGCTGCCAAAAGAGCACTAATACTTTCTCTATGAACAAGAAAGACCTGATCAGACAAACAGACAAAATCAATGATGATGTCTCAGATTTAATACACTGAAGAACTTTTTGACAGTTTTAATGCCTAACCGATGGCTTAAATGGGCGTTCTACGCTTGGGATTTCAACATTATTGGACAAGAAGAATCAAGAAATTATATTTTAAATGATTAAAAAAAAAACTCAAGGGTTAATTACTAAATAACTCTTTTTGAAAATAAAAAAAAGAATTAAGAGAATAAACAGACTTTTATTTTTGATTAAATCAATTAAAAAAGTAAAAAGAGGTAAAAACAAAGTAAGACACTGCACAAGGTCTTTGTCACATTATCAACTAAGTGACATAACCTGATAAAAAAATCATATGTTCAACATTCATAGTAACTTGTTTAAAAATTGCAACGGAAAACAATAATTTGCAGTTTTTTCATGTTTCCAGCTAATATTTGCAGCATAACACAACAATAAACAAATGTACTGATAATTACATTTCAGTCCTACAAACAAAATGTTATACAAAGCAACCTTAATGTAAAGTAAAGGTTGAAAATTCACCCAAAGACGTTACCTGTGTGCCCATTTTGTGCACAGTACTTCACAAACAGAGCTTTAAAAGGACCCGAACCACTGAATGCAACTGATTTGATCTTAATTACAGTGATTAGTTTGTTTTTTGAAAGGCTAGCTTGGGTCAGTGCACATTTCTGTTGTGTAACTGCAGAGATTAGCCACATCCTGTTAGTGTGGTTTGCTCTTACATTCACATACTCCCCTGAAAATCCTAAAAGCTTGCGTCTCAACAAGAGACAGGGAATATTTTAAGGTTGCATTAGATTGAGAAGGAATAGCTCCAAGTGAATGCTGGACATTTTAAAACTGGAAACCATCAGAAAACAAAGAGCTAAACAAGTTTTAAAAAGGACAAGGAAAGGCATGCTGTCTCTGGTCGTCAGCAGGAGACTCTCCCGGTTGTTCATATCCGTGTTTACATTTAAAGTGATATTTCCTAAATGTTTTACAGCAAAAAGCAAGAGGGTGGTGAAAGCAATAACCTTGAGCTTCTTCACTGCATCTACTGTCTAGCAAACAAGAACATGTCAACCTCTCAGACTTTGAAGTTCAGAAAAAAGTTTTAAAATGAATGCGTCCCATAAAATGACAGTTCAAGAAATATGTTAAAAACAGCTAACTTTGCATATTTGTATTGACTTTACCAATAATAGCCATAGAACCGTAATACCTAGCTTTCCCCTGGAGCAGATATGGTTGAATTCTTGTTAATAAGACGGAAATTGATTTTTTGTTTAGATCAAAAAATGACTTTAATCAATAAAAACAACTCTTATTGATCATTTGTTGCCTATGGCTTTTGCAGTCAGAGCTTCTTTATAGCTAGAGTGGATTCAGTGACTGTGTTTTTGATCATTAGTGGTGAACTTTTTTGTTTTAGCCAAAAAAACAGGCTTTGTGTAGTATGACTGTATGAGACTTAGTATGTTTCATTTACGCAAGTGTCACTAGGTCAGTCAATGCCTTAAGATGTACAAAAACATATCATCAAAACACATTTTATCAAGAATCTTTTTCATGCAACGCTTTTCTTTACTCAAATTTCAGTGTTCTGAACTTGTTCCATCTTTATTGAGAAACAGAAACAAGAGTAAGCTTACAGTTCCCATCCTGTCTGCAATTTCCTCTTCTTTAAGAAGAGGAAGGGCATCAAGAGGTAACTTCAAATTTAGACTCACTTTAATCGTGCAATATCTTAACTGGATCTTCAATAAGTTATAAATAAATATATAAATTAATAAAGCTAAATAAAGCCAGTTAAATGCTTGGACCTCAATTCCTAACTGCCCTGATAAAATGAGCATTTATCTGAAAATAAAACGGTCAGCATGGACAGGCAGCACTAAGCCAGAAGTCAGCACGTTCTGTTGTCTTTATTAATGACAGGGGATCCACTCTTTTCTTTTTTCTCTCTTTTCATTTCCTGGTACGACTCCTAATGGGAGTCCTCCATCGACTTATTACTCAGAGGATAAAATGGCTTTTATGTGCTGCCTCTGAGCCACCAAGCTGCAAGCAGATTGAGAAAATGAAGAGAGATCAGAGGGCCGTTTCAGGCCTGATAAAGAAGTGTGAAGGATTTTCTCATTCGGGCCTTTTTGTGAAAAATGACCACCCCTTCTAAGCCAAAATGATGCAGAACCGCTTTGAGTGACAGCAGGAAATCTGTCATTGACAACTTCACTCTGAAAGATAATGTTTGCTAAAAGCTGAGTGTAATTGACTTTCAAATGAGCAACTGATCTTAATGGCGCCATCAATTTCCATCTGAACACATGCAAAAGGAACAAATGGATGACACAGTTCCACCTGAACTGCATCCTTGACTTTGATGTATAACAGTTTGAAACACAGCTTTTTTAGACAAAGTTAAGAGTCATGTCATAATCATACCTGATGCCCTTGTTTTGAGATATGCTGTGATGGGAGATCCTCGACAAAGCGGAGATCACCTGTAAATAAAGAAACAGAAACACATTTAGTAAAGTCCTTGGATCAAATCTACCTTGGGGTATTGATACTACTGCTGACTACTTAAAAGATTGTATTAGTAAATAGGATCTTTGCACCAGTCAATTAGTGAGTACAAGATATTTAGCTAATCTTTCTTGAATTGCTTGCTTGTTATCCTTATTGCATGAATTAATATCATTTCTTTCTCAGTGGATTCACTGGAGCCCCGCAACAGACTGACTACCTTCCAGGGTGCACCCCGTCATCGCACATCCATGGTATAGGATACAGAAACCCTGTTACCCTGAGGGACTATTAGTTTGGATCATGCATGGATGGATGGATGGATGATTCAATGGATGGATGGATGGATAGGTGGCTTAATGGATGGTTCAATGGATAGATGGTTCAATGGAGGGATGGATGGTTCAATTGATGGATATATGTCTAGATACCTTTACAGGTTTGCCCATTTTTCATCTGTAAACAGCTCGTTTCCACCCATTAAGTCAGGAATAAGGTTCACACAAAAGTTAATCTCCATCAAAGTTTATAAGAACTTTTCCTCCGAACAGTGCAGTATTTCCATAATATCAAAATTTTGTCTAAACCAAAACGGGTCGCATTACATGAGCCTTTCAACGTGCTAAAAGTTCCACGGTGAGCAAAATATGTATATTCAGTTCCACAATGGTGTCTGTTTGTGCCTCACCTAAACCATAACATCAGTGACACTTAAGGACATGGATGGTACAATTCTAGATAACTGAGTGACCGCTACATTAGATCATAAATATATCCTACTGCATTTGTCAAAGCGGGATTTTATATTTCTGTCTGCCTGTCAGCCAGGAGGCTTGTCTTTAACACCACTTGTTGTCGTATTTTATAAATATACAGCAAAACTTTGAAAGATAATTGCCGTGGTGAGGAATTGTCAAGCCCACTGTGTTTGAAAACGGTTCCTTTTATGGATTTACTAAGTCTTTTTGTTGTGAAGTACTGAAGATGGGATTCTGGCATAGTAATTTAAGAAGACAAAGTAATCACCAAGCCCTAAACACAGACACACACACTTGACAAAACACAAACCATGTCTCTTTCGCCTCATTAACCACTCCTGGGTGTATTTGGGGTTGTAACACCGTAGCATTGCCAGATGTCTCCCTGGCAGGGAGGGGGGAAAATTGTTATCTAAACCCTGGCCCTATGGCAGGTGTGCTGTCTACAGCCTCTCATCAAACTCTGTCTGACAGCCATGTTTTTAGTGGTATTTATCATTCAAGCTGAACCTGTGCTAATGCCTCTCATGAAAACAAAAACAGCACTTTACGAGGAGAAAGCTCTCTTCTCCTCGAGCGCTGCTGATCAACACCTTCCCTTTTACCGATTTAAGGTGTTAAAGGCTAGAAGTCCAGATGCATTGCATATATTTAAGTCCACACTTTGCAAAGGGATGATTAACAATGACTTCTCATGTTAAATGCATGAATTATTATGTTGACTGGGTTCACTATAGAACTGCTCACTTCCTCCTGACATTTTCTGATTGTTGATATGATTTAAAAAGAAAAGCAAAAGGGCACTGAGAGGAGTTGAGAGAAAGTCAAGCTTAGCACTTTTATCTATCTGATAGTGTTTAAGAGGTCAAAGTGGTTAAATCTATTGGTGGCAACCTGCCCACTGTGTCATACTGCAGGGAATAATAATGAACAACAACTGAGCCATTCTTTCTGTTGATATATATTTCACATTATTTACATTTTGTGCCTTTTATTACCTTCATGGAATTTAAATCAAGCATTAAAAACAATGAATATGTTAAAAAAAACATAAAATGCAAATGAAAGTGTGAGCTTAATTTGGTTTTTAGGAGCAATTAATATTTAATGGTGGCCTGTGTGATCAGCTGCGGCGTGCCCGGCCCCTTCAGCCCTGCACAGGATGGCTGAGCTGCTGGCTCTTGGCACCACAGGCCGCAGTAAGACAGACGCCTGCAGAGACGGTCAAAAGCGTGCCAGCTCTGTGTGTGTTATTCTGACTTTCACACATTAATGAGTTAAGACTATTAATATTGAGTTTCCTCAACATTAGGGCATCGCTGTCATTTTTTTTAGTTAACACTACTGTCACTTTAAATTATGTGAAAAATATGTATTCATAGTAACAATGCTGGCTGGGTTTTGGATAGATTTAACTAAAATTGATTATTCAAAAATGTCATTTTTTTCTGAAACATAAATAAACCTTTTGAACTTTTTGTCTAATTAAAAGCATAATTTGTTTTCCTAAAGCAGATTAAAAAAAATAATAATTGTGTAGTTCATGACGATACCCTTAACTTTTAGCCATCGCTCAAAGGTGGCTGATTATGCCCTTTTTTGAACTTGCTGTTTTCCCTATTTTTGACGTCCTTTCAACTCCCTCCCTACGTCCTGAACTGATTCTTTGATGCAGTTAGAGCCTCTGGATCTCTACATATTATTCATTTCTCTCTCATCTCCTCCCAAGAGACTACTAACTCAAGGCCAGTCAGGAAAAAAAGCCTCTGTAACCCCATTAGGAATATAAAAAAGACAAGTGAGACAGTGGGGTGATAACCTCCTACAGCCCCAAACCATTGTCTTACTTTAATCAGTACCTCACACCTCCTGGCCCCTCCTCACCCGTCATTGACCTGTTTCCCTGTCAGTCAGAGAGACACATATTGGCTGATCTTTCTCATTTCTCTAAGACATGTCACTTTTGCAATCCAGCGGTTGAACAATAAGTTGTATGTATGCAATAACTGAAAGCTAAACACCTGCAAATGCATGTCACCCTTAAATGTCTGGTGACTGGCCACATGCGGCCCCTGTCCCAGCTGGGCACCAAGCCTCACCACATGTTACCAGCCTGCAGCGGATATAAAAGCCCATAAGGACCTGGTTTCCCCTGGCAACCAGGGTTGGCCTGATTATGCATTTTCATAAATTACCAGTCATCAAAACAAAAGTGCAGCCATATGCTGTTGACAACAGAAGGGTGTGGCTGCGACCGGATTAGGATCTGAAAACACGCGCATTAGGTCGATCCATCACAGGGTGCACCCTAATGTCAATTCTGCTTAAAAATGATGCAGTCATGACATGTTTACAACTTGTGCTGCAAATCAATGCTTTTGCTGGAAGTCTTCCAACATAAGTAAAACTAATAGGAAATTTGCTACATTAATCCTTAGCTTTGACATTTTCCTGCAAGTGTTTCAGGTTTAACAGCAAATTCCCGAACACCCTAATATATGTATGAAGTATTCATTCACTAATATGGCAGCTGTTGATGTCAGAGAGGAAAGCAGGAATAAGGAACTGAACTGGAGAGGCAGGTGGGGATCTTTGAGTTTACATACATGTTAGGCAGAAGAAAAGATTGTCCCACTGCCTGTCTAAAAAAAAAACAAAAAACAAAACTATAGTATTTAATCTTTTTATATATGTTTTTCTATTTGCATTTCTAATTAATTCAAATTTGATAAATCACCAGAATACAATGCAGAGCAGAGTTATTGTAAAAGATATTTAAAAAATACTTTTTTGATAATTCCAGATTTAAGTATTTACAATATTTTACTTCTCTTAGGTTTCAGCTAATTTAACATAAAAAACTTAGCATAGTTTAGTAGATATGCCATTCATCAGTCAAATATCCATCATTGCTTCAAGTACCGCTCTGATCATCTTTTGATCTATTTTCAAAGCGTTCCAAGTGGTCTTTTATTAATGATTATCCCATGTCGTTGTCAGCGCTCTGTCTCCCCTTCTGGTCACCAGCAGGAGCCATCTCCAGAATACTGACTGCGCTACATCTCGCAGCAACCCCAGCACATAGTTCATGGATGCTGCTCAGCTGTCTCTTATTTACCAATCAGACCCTCACTCAGTGTGAAGTATTGTTTGTGCCACCCTGCCTACATTACAGAGGGTTTCTGCCTGGACTTGATCTTCTGTTTCTGACCCTTCTTCATCTCTGATTGACTGCTGCCTGCCCTGACCCTCACCTGGACTCTGACATAATCTCATCTTAGATTATCCCATGTTCATAACTGACCTCTGCCTTTCTGACCCTGATCTAGTTTTGTGGAGTTTTAACTGTGCTTAGTTCCTGTCTGAACTAACAAACCTGCTGCATGTGGAACCAGCTGTCTGCCCGTGTATGACAGTCGTTTAAAAAAAAAAAAAAACTATATAGTTTTCTAGGACATAGTTTCTGAGGAGCAGCAGTAGTTCATTAGAAATTTGCCAATGAGTTGTGGGACTGTTCATGTGATGTAAGCCAGCCTCTACTTCCTGTCACCCATCTGTTTACATACTCTCCCACTAGAGCCTACAGCCCCTCACATCCCCAACCTAACATTACCGGACCAACAAAATTGACTAACTCAATAAATCAGCTCAATCCTCAGATAACAAACTTATGGAAATTTTTCAAAATGTAAGCAGAAATTCCTAATATTAAAAAAAATGTTTACAGTTAACTCCTTAAAATGTAACCTATGAGAGAATGAACCTTCAAGATAGCTGTAACACAAAAAAACAACAATTAATTTCAAAGTGTAAAATGGTAGATGCCTATCATTTACCATTTGCAAATTATAACCCATGACTAAAACAGAATTTTAATGATTTAATGTAGTTAATTAAAATAAATACAAAGTTGTGATTCTTGTTACATTAAACAACAACTACTAATCGTTGGCTTCTTTCAATCTTCTGTTATCTCTTAAAGCATCAATTGAGGCATGAGAGTAATTTAACTTTACTTTATGATGAAAAAACCACTTCTGGTGAAATGGAATTATAAGTAAGTTGATTTCTCTGAAAAGCTTTCAGAAAACCAAAGCTGTTGCATGAAATCCTTAAAAGATCTTTGATGGGTTTGAATGAAAGTATAAAGACGAAAAAGAACTTTCAATATCCTGGATGGAAGCAAAGGATAAAGACAAAATCCAAATCCAAATCTCATGGATTGCATTTAACGTTCTCGAACAATGAACGCTGTGCAAGAAACCTCATGAAACAAATTGCCGGATCCTATCAAGAGCTGGGCCTGCTCAAATCCGGATTGCAGTCAGATTGGCACCTGCTACACAGCAATAAATCCCCTTAAAAGCAGACCTTCCAGCTGCTTGATTACAGGGGATTTCACTGCATATGTGCAGGCAAGGAAAGCCTGCAGCGCCGCGTAGAAGATTGCTGCTGACCTGAAGACCTTTTTGCTCTATGTGCCACACTCCACAGCTGTAAGCCAACACGGGACATTCATCACACACAATTTATCCAGAGTTCTGCTTACATCAATGATCAAAAGTGTGCATCAGCTGGACATAATGCAGTTTTTGCTGAGGGCTCTTAAGCCTCTGTTAAATGCATTTCCTACAAGCATCGATACAGTATTGACGGGGATATGTAGCAAAAGATCAATTTTAGAGCTTATTTAGCTTTAGGACCTTAAACATTGATTTGATCTGAACCTGTGTAGCTTGAAGGGAAAGGGCAACAGTGGGTAACGTGCAGATTGTCCTCCATAGATTGCTTTTGCCTAGTCACCTGTCTGTGTGCTATGACCCTGACATGTCCCATTTAAGGATTGACCACACAACATGGACTTGTCTCTTTATAGCATTAAAATATAGCCATCAAGAGAATGTGAGATTGCAGAAGAACACACACCTAAAATGAACTGATAGAAGCTATGCATTAGTATTAACACATTCAGATCAACACAGAACTTCCAAAGTGTAAAAGTGAAAATGTTACAACATGTTACAACAATGATACAACAAAAACACTAGAGAAGATAAAACGATAACGTCTGAGACAACGTTGAATGTATAGCATTCTATCAGTCTTCTGGTATAGGTCTTGGAACAACCCAATACATTTGATGAACCTCAAAAGAATATGGTGGGGAATTATCATGAGGTTTCTCTAGAATAAATTCTTTAAAAAGAAGCCAGTAAAGCCAACATTTGAGTTACTGCCTAGGATAGTACAAGGGTTACAGAAGTGTAATTCTATTTGGGTTTTTTTTGCTAAAAAATACAAAAACTTTGACCCAAATAGATGCATCATTTCTAGTATTTTCGAAACTAAAAGTGGTCTAGATCAGCTGTTGCTTGGACAGACAATGTAAAACTGCAGGAACAATCAGACACAATTTGTTGTGTTTACTGTCATGAAGATGAAAAGATGTTAGAGTGAAAAGCAAGAACTGATGATAGATTCGACATGAATAACAGAGACGACAAAGTGCCTGCCAATCTTTTTCAAGGCGGATGATTGCTGTCTGCACAGAACTCAAAGGAATGTGATCTCAACTTTGACAAAAGAAATACCGCATTTCTTTCAGTATAATATTGAATGTAAAATTCATTTGGCATTGAGGTAAACGCACAAAAACTAAAAGGTAAAACCTTTAACTTTGGAGACGCATTCTGTTCTGTAATTCAAAGAACTCTGGTGTGTGAAGCATGAATTTTGTTATGAATTCTGTGAAAATGGTTTCAAACTTGAAGAAAAAAGAAAGTCTGTACAACCACTGAAAAAACACATATCTAAACTATTTTGGTAGTTCGTTGCAAGCACTAATGAGGCAAACAAAGCACATTCTTTTAATGGCATTTATCCGAAGCGTTACAGCCCTCGGCTGATCAGAGATGTGGGGGATACTGAGGAGGATGTGTATGGAGGGGGATGAGCTTGTAGGAATTTTGTCAATAAGTGGTGGCTGATCAAAAAAAGAATTCTTCCACTGAAGACATCTTCATTAAGGGAATGTTTTTTTTGCTCAAAACATTGATCTTAAAGAATAAAAAAAATGATTTTTTTGAGTGTTGAATCTGAGTGTGTGTAGTTGTGTGGCCCAGCAATGGACTGGCGACCGGTCCAGGGTGTATCCAGCCTTTGCCCAGCAGTAGCTGTGATAGACTCCAGCATGAGGCAAATGGTGGCCACACCAGATACTGACTGGTTTTCTGAGTCCCAACCCTTCCCAAGATAAAACGAAACAACACGTTACAGAGGGGCCTTTTATTGTCTGAGGCACACCTGTGTAATAATCATGCTGTTTAACCCTTCCCCTCTCTTTGGGGTCCAGATGACTCCAACCACATATTTATATGTGATTCCTTCTATGACAAATGTGGACAAAGGTGGACATGATTTTATGTCTGCCATGGACATTAGTGAAACTCAAAAATCAAAGATTAAAAAAAATCAGCGCACTGTCTTGTGGGGTCCAGATGACCCCACTTTTAA